>NC_091821.1:74960425-75050425 GCF_038994185.2 Dermacentor albipictus
TTTCTATTCACACGAAAGATACGGAAAACAACGTGCCCTTTGCGCTCTTGGTAATGTTTGTCGTATATCCCATGACTTTCATTGTACTGTTGCCTTTCTGAAGTTGTATTCTGCTGTGTGCCTTTCACTACCAGACTATGCCTCGTAGTTTTGGGCGGAACGTGCAATTCTAATTCTGATCTCATTGAACGCGTCCAGAATAAATTAATATATATTCTTAAGCACTGATTTTGCCGTTCTGGTGACCACAGTCCAGCCCTCTCATGTATACCACAAAATACACCTCTGATTGAAAGACGTATTAAATCAGACCTTGAAGAAATTAAAATTAAATTATGGGGTTTTACATGCCAAAACCACGATCTGGTTATGAGGCTCGACGTAGTGGGCAACTCCGGAAATTTAGACCACTTTGGCTTCTTTAACGTGCTCTTAAATCTAAGTAAACGGGTATTATGGCATTTCACCCCCATCGGAATGCGGCCGCCGTGGCCGGAATTCGATCCCGCGACATCATGCTTAGCAGCAAACACCACAGCCATTAAGCAATCACGGCGGGTAAACCAGACCTGGTGATCCATGACATTATACATTGTCCAAAGCTTCTTGATCATGTGTCATTTTCCGCGCAGCAAATTTATGCTAGGCAGCATGCCGCGCTTTCTGCGCGGCCTTGTTGCATTAGAGACTGTCCTATGTACCTCAGGTCAACCTCTCTGTATTTCGTATCATTAAACCTTTCTCTGTCTCTCTGTCATATGGATCGACTCCAACAAATTGCAGTACGTATTCTGGCTGTATTAACACACTTCAGAGTTAATATCCTGCGTTCTGCGTATATGTAGATAATAAAGTAGTACAATTAACTCTCTTTTACGTCCGCCTGCTCGTATTCTGTTTCCCTATCGCACATTGTTTTGTCTACCACCTTTGTCATCTCAGTACATTTTGTCCCGCGAATTACTCTTCAAGTGTACCAATACGAAGGCTCGGTAGCTGTTCCTAGGCGCTATAATAAACATTTGATTAATTGGTTGATTATTATTATTATTATTATTATTATTATTATTATTATTATTATTATTATTATTATTAATCGCAACTTCTCCACACACGTAGCGCATGATATGGCAGTGACAGCGGGAAGATAGCGCTACCTTACGATGATTACAAGCTACAAGGAAGAATATTATCTATCATATTTACACATACTTGTCCTCACGTGGTTTTCAGACCACGAAAGGAACGCAGCACCAGGAAGAAGGTAGCTTAGAAGCATGAGAACCATCGCAATGCCGGTCTTGGAAATCATTAATTGGCCGAAATTCTGGCGCAAATATATTGGGTTTGACTGTAGTCTAAACTAGTATTCAAGTGAAATTTCAAGCAATTATGGTTGTTTGAACGTGGCTGTAGAATGAAGGCCAACGTAGTCAAGATGACTTTAAAAACAGGCAACTTTTCCTGCCTTATACGTTGAAAATCACTTTCTTTGCGAGATGTTCATAACATTTTTTTCTTCAAAATGAGCCTACTTCTCGGACTGTTAGGCAGAGCTTTTTCATCTCCCCCTCTTAACTGCCTCCCCATTTTATAAACGTCCTGCAGTCAGAGAGTACTTCCGTTGTTTCCCTTTCCGACCTAGCACCAATTTCGAAACGCCCCGCTAACAGCCCCCCAGTCGTCTCGGATGCAGGGGAGGTGCACCTACGGGATAAACTTTCGGCGCGCCTGTCTCCCGCTGACGAGACGTTGCCGACACGCGGTTGACCGACGGCGGGACCTTGACTCGACCTTTATTTCTTGTTAACCCGCTTCGGCTTCACGCCCGCTTTGCGGGTGAGAGCGACAGGCGGCGTTCGGAAACTCGCGTACGGGGAGGACGTTGGGAGGCAGAAGCGGGGAGGGAAAGGGGGGGCGCAGTGTAGGTCTCGATTCGCGAAACAAAGAGCGAGTCAGGGGTGCAAGCGGCGGCCGCCGCTTCTTACAGGTCGGGCTTTCCGACACCGACCAAGTCCCGTGGCCGGAGCGCGAGCAATTTTGTTTTTTTTCTGGCGGGCTCGTGCGCGGCGCCGCACAACTTCACTTCTTGCCGCCGCCATCGGGCGTGTCCGGCGCTTGAGCCCTCGGAGGACAGGTTCTTCACGCTCGTTTCGGAGCGCGCGCGCACTCTTGATTGACAGGCAGAGACGCCCTGATGAACCACCTTTCCGTTAAGCTTTCTCCGAAAACTATAGAAGAGGCCGAGAAAAAGAGATGGCGGAACGTGAGCGTCAGGGCCGCCCTCACCGTCATCACGAGGTTTTCCTGCTTCCCCGTCTATGTACGTATTTTCATTCTTATTTACATACTTTTTTCTTCCCAAGTTTCGTGGCAACGAGCGGTTCTATGTACTGAACGTTTTTAGCGTTCCTAGTTACGCTGCCTCGCGCATTACGGCGTAATTTTTGCTTTCGCGCGCTCCGCGGGAGGGCCACAGGCGGCCCGCCGACGCCGACCGATAACATCGCCCACACGCCTGTGTCGGAGGCCCCCCCCGCTCCTAGAAATTTCCGCGGCGCGCCACACGCGGACGATACGCGGGCGAACGCAGTGGAGCGCCGCTCGGGAAATTGTCTTCGCGGTCCCGGCTGCGCACCTCTGAGGAGCACTACCGCCGGGCGCTTTCTTTTGCGAGCATTCTCCGCCGCCATCGTCGGCATCTCTTCGGCACGCGTGATCGAAACAGGCCGGTAGCCTGTCAGGGCCAGGAACTCGCCTCTATCTTTCGCATCGGCCATTTCGTTTTAATTTCGACAATTACAGTGCTATTCTGAGGGTCAGGGACACGCAAAACGACGCACAGAAAGCGAGAAAGAGAAAAGGCAGCGGGCCTTGACAGCTGTCCCCTGAAACGCGTGCACCGCCTGGCGTCGGCCGTGCCGCACCGAGCAAGACACCGTGGTTTCCTAGTCTGAACTGGTAACGCAATTCAATTCTTCAATTCGAAGGTCATCGGTACATTTGTCCCAAAACCAGCGTTTTTAGTGCGCCCGAAGTTCGTCGAAATTTGCTGTGGGTGCCAGCGCGAAGGGCGAGCCAAGGGCGAGCCGAGAAGGCTCACGTGCACGATTCGTCCGCGCTGACATTCTGTCTGCCTATAGTATTGTAGGTCATATCATGAGAAGCCAACACTGACACCAAGGACAACATAGGGGAAATTACTTGTGCTTAATAAATGAAAGTAAAGAAACGATAAATTAATGGACATTAAAGTGGATGAAAAAACAACTTGCCGCAGGTGGGAACCGAACCCACAACCTTCGCATTTCGCGTGCGATGCTCTACCAATTGAGCTACCGCGGCGGCGTTTCCCCATCCACTTTCTTGGGTATTTATGTGTAATAGTAGAGCTCTGGGAGTGTTAGCCAGCGCCACCACTCACAGACCTTGGCGGCGGACGTGGAACGTCCGTTTTGCCGCAGGCGTCACGAGAAGGTGATCTTTTTGGGTGAAGGCAACTGGTCAATAAACCCACATATGCTACCTGAAGGCATCAAAGTTGCGGGATTCGAGACCCTCGTTATGTAATAAACGAGAAGTAAGGGGGTTAACCAAGGGGCCCGATTTTTTTATTAGTCATATCATAAGAAGCCAACAAACACTGACACCAAGGACAACATAGGGGAAATTACTTGTGCTTAAGAAATGAAATAAAGAAACGATAAATTAATGGAAATGAAAGGGGATGGAAGAACAACTTGCCGCAGGTGGGGAACGATCCCACCGCAGCCTTCGCATCCCACAACTCCCGGCGTCGTTCCAAGCACTTCCGAGCACCACCACTTCCACCGCAAGCAACAAAATGATCTTGTTGTACTCGCTATTATTTTTTTTTTTCTACGCGAAGGCGAGATAAAAAGCGAGAAGGAGGAAGGAAGGGATGCTCATCGCGTTCCCTCTGTCGCCTGTGTGCGTTACGCATAGCGCGTCCGCCCCTCTGGAAAGAAGAAGCGCGCCCGCACGGCAAGGGGCCCGCCGTCTGCGCATACCGACTTCGGGGAACAGTAGCTCATTAAGAGTAACTAGACAACGCGTGTAGCCGCGAGCGGCCGGCCGCAACAATCCTGGCGGGGGCCCCCGCGGCCCGAAATAGACGCACGCGCGGCGCTTCTTTCTGCCGCATTGTTTCCACTCGGTGCAAGCGCAGCTCTCGCGCGCTGCGCCTTCGGAACGTGCATAAATCTCTCGCGGGGCAGCGCCATACACCACCGCGCCGGCGTAGCCCTTCAGCGCCCGTCAGCGCGGGCCGGCTCTTCTGGCGCGGACGGCGTGACGATTCTGCAGCGCCAGCCGCTTCCCAGAACTGTCTCGCCGAGAAACTTCTTATATTACTCACGAGCACTGATCCCTTTCTCCCTTCCAAGTTTCTCCCTCGCCGCGGACACGTGTATACGGGAACCGTGTTAAGTTCGCTTTCGCCTACGTTAAACTTGAGCGCCTCCCTGGTGCGGTGTCGGTAGCGGTGGTACGCGCTGCCTGGCTTGAGTGTGAGCCACCAGCTGTTGTGCCGCACGTATGCTGTGCTGCCGTTCTGCTGCATAGAGATGTGCGCCTACGCAGCTAACTCCGCGAAAAGAGAGATAGGAAGAGAGAGAAAAAGAAACATTTAACGCCGTCGCCGAGCGAACATCGTAACAAAACACAGCCGAGAGGAAGTTTGTAACCTGCCATGAGTGGGCTTGTTTAACGCGTTCTCTGTTACCAACCCTACGATAGAAGAATTTGCTGAACACGCAAGAGAAATATGCGCAGCTCTCATCGCTCCTTTTTGGTTTTGTCTGACCAAAACTTAGCAGCCTGGTGACGGCTTTTTTATGTTTATTACTACGTGTTTTTGCGAAAGAGTATACGTATATTCACGCCTGTGCTTTACCTTCAAAATGTTTACTTATTCCCCATCATTGAGTCAATGGTCAATCAACTTGCCGATGGTCTCATTGACAAGCACTGACACTATGTGCCAAAGAAAAATGATTGAGAAGCTACTGCTTTTCGATGCTTTTCATTGACACAGCCGACTACATGGTACAGGCCTGAATGTGCTTGCGCATGACTTCGCGTCACTAGCGAGGAATATTAGGTGAAACTTTGATTGGTCAATTACATTTCTCGAATATCCAAAAGAAGAATCATCGAGAGTACCAGGATTTGTTAGCTAGAAAAGAAAAAGCCAGAAAATCAAAAAAACCAAGACATTCAAGAACGAAAGACGGATGAGAAACATTATACCTTGGGAGAGAGAGAAAATCATAAATGAAAGGCAGGGATGGTAACCAGGAGTGAGCCCGGTTGGCTACCCTACACTGGGGGACAGGGAAAGGGGAAGGAAATATTAAGAGAAGAAGAGAAAGTCCACTGTGGATATCGCCGACGTGGTAAAGCTTTCTGCTTTATATCCACTGACGGTCACTTAATCCGTGTCACAGACGCTCACTCAATCTTGTAGGTTTCAAATATGCGCTTTCAAATATTGCAGCTTTCAAAAAGTAGCTTCGATATGCGAGGCCACAGTCCCAAGATCTTGTTCAAAGTTAACGGTTTTTTATCTAACTGATTTAGAGCTCTGTATATGTCATGTCTTTAATTTTCAAAAGATGGGCAGTAGCACAGTAGATATTCTATAGTGTCCTCGAAACAGCAGGCATTGCACTCGGCGCTATCAGCCATTCCTATCAAAAACGTATATGCATTGGTGAATGCGACGCCCAAGCGTAAGCGGCACAGCATTGTTACCTCATTTCGCGGAAGCACAGGCAACAGCCGCAGTTGCACAGATGGGTCGAGGGAATGCCATTGATGCTGGGTGAATTCAGGTGTGTGCCACTTCTTCAATGTTATACGGTGCGCTAGCTTGCTTAAGAGTTGGGCTGCGTCAGTCGTCGATAAAGGTACAGAAACAAGGTTTGCTCCTTCATGTGCTTTCCTAGTAGCTTCATTGGCGAGGTCGTTGCCGGAGATACCGCAATGACCCGGCAGCCACTAAAACACGACGTCGTGTCCTTTCGCGATCATATGATGGTGCGTTTCTCGTATCTGCGACACGAGATATTCACAGGACCTACGACGAAGAGATGACAAAAAACATTGTAGGGCCGCCTTCGAGTCGCAGAACATCGCCCCCCGATTAGCCGGTTGGTTTTTAATATAATCAAAAGCACCTCGGAGTGCAACAAGCTTCGAATCGGTCGATGTTGTGACGTGAGAAATCTTGTATGCGATTCTTATTGGTCTTGATAGTATATAACCACTGTGCCGGTGGAGCTGGTTTGAGTGGAAGAGCCATCCGTATATGTGTGAACTCGGTCAAAGTAGGAAGTGTGCAAACAATCTAGAGCTGCTTGCTTCAAGGCCAAGGTAGGCAGGTCAGTCTTCTTTCTTATCCCTGGAAGGGAAATGCGCGCTTGAGGTTCTTTTAAGCACCACAAAGCGGAGGTTGAACGTGCCGAGGATGTGAAGCCCGTGGTATGGAGCATGACGCCTGTGGTCATACTCCTACTCCTGTGGTCATAATCATACGCCTGTCGTCATATGGAGTATGACGTTGGAGTATGACGCCTGTGGTCGTCGTTTTGGAAGACAGGCAAGAGAGCTTGATTGCATCCGTGCTAATTATACCTTGAAGTTCATGCAAAAGCTGCCGACGACGCCATCAATTTTAATAGCGACTGCTCTGGTCTGCTGAATTTAGCACCTGCTCAGTTAGGGTTTTTCAGCATCGCGCCCATCGTGTAATGCTGAAACCGTCCAATAACGTTTTTCCCGGCCAGTCTCACGCAGTGTGGAATTACTTCAGACAAGCATTGTCGTATTCTCTCTTACACCCCCCCCCATTTTTTTGCTCTTCTTTCTTTCTTTTTTGTAACATCTCTTCTCTATTATCCTTTATTCCCCTTACAGGGTAGTCAGCAGGTATGCGAATTAGCTAACCTCCCTGTCTTTCCGTCTATTCATGCTTCCTCCTCCTCCTCCTGCCTCAGACATTTGCAGTGCGGTGATGGAGCGCACCAAATGCAGATTGTTTACGAAAGATGACCCACATAAAGGCCATCTGTACAATATTTCACACTTATGTACAAGCACTTAGCGTTTTTGACAAGTCTCATCGCTCACCACTTAATCGCGCCGTGGCCACAACAAATGCCTGCCTCTAGAAGTGAACAATGAAACCGTGGCTGTACAGAAGAGACTGTTTTGGTAACGCTTACTGTGACTGGACGTTCGCATGTTGCTGATACAGCGCGCTCTATGCGTATTGTATAGGAGGCTACAGAACGGAGTTAAGTGATACTCTATTCCTGGGCTATTTTTCCTTACTGTTCCATTTTACCTTTTTCTCGTTTGTATAGCTTTTTCATAGATTCCTTAGTCGTTGAAGTTTACTATTTATTATTGGGATAGCCGGCGCTTCAGTGGCATATTTTCCCACGGTCTTATTATTTCATAAACAACAGAACGCCTTTCTCTCTGCACCAGTCATCAGGAGGGCCTTTGTGTAGTGACCCATGTTATTTTTTTGAAAACATTTTTCATTGTTTAATTACCGCTTCTCCATGCTTGCTCAAATTTCGCAGCCAAATCTCACTTTATGGTCCGGGTCGTTCAAGATAACGCTTCATACTGTAACTTGCTTGCATAAAGAAATGCAAAGTTGCCTCCATCTGCGCTTCTGACAGTGAGTGATGTTCTAAACATGGCGGCTATGACGTTATCCTGTGAATTCTAGTGTGACTATAGTACGGTAAAGCATGAGCTTCGAGATGATCGCTGAGAAGTGCTATGTGGCCACCAACAAAGGCGCAGATACAGCAAATTCGCATTTTGATTTTTACGAGCCGTGCAAATAACAGTGATACGTGTTGAACGACTCGCACCATTTAATGCGATATTGCTGCGAAACTTGATCAAAAGCAAAGCGGCGATAAATGCAAGATTTTTTGCTATATTTTTTTAATGGAAAAAACGCAAGTCACTCTACTATACTCGTCATAAGCACAGTCCTGAGCATTTCGTATAGTGTGTTCTGCTTAAAAGCTGGAACAGCTTGCCCGCTTGAACTGTGACGTACTCCTGATCCTTCCAAGTCCACCACCAGATACAGCCACGCCTGACGTGTGCCAGACTAGTTTGCAACTGTTGAGGATTGTCGATGGAGATATGGAAGCGACCTTGACAGAGAGTAAAGAAAAATTACGACCATTCGACTCTGTGAAGATGGAATGGAAGCGAAAGCTGACGACAGTCAAAACTCTCAAATGAAAACCAAAGTGCTTTCGCTGCCATTCCATCTCCCACAGAGTGGAATGGTTGTTATTTTTTGCGTTGCGAGTCTGGCGTCGTTGCTCGTTCGGAGGTGCCCGGGCTCGCGACTGTCGTTTTCGTTCAGCATCGCGGGAACGTTCTTCGTCGGTGGTCGTTTTGCGCCGGCACCGTTTACATTATCGTTGCTGTTCCCTCCGGCGCTCCTCGTACGCATGTTGCTCTCCGGGTTCACAAACTATAAGTGTCCGCCCCATCGATAACGCAGCTGTTTCTAGCGCCGATACTTCTCTTGCTTATATACTGCGATAACCTTGACGTCACGCTATTGTTCACGGCGAGCGTTCCAATCTGTTCCGCATTTTGACATCTGCGCCGCCGCACTGCATCCGTATGGGCTTGTAAGAAATCGCTAAGTCCGTTCCCGTTGACGGACGCCAAAAAAACCACGGAAGGTTAGTCATTTACAGCTTTCGCTGTAAAAAAATTTACACTGATCCACCGATATTTCTCAGGTCTTTCTCAGTTGCTTTGCTTGGCGTTTCGCACAACTTGTTGCAGTTGACTACGTTAATTTATACGAAGGCACAGCTAAAATGACCATCCAGGGATGTATATTTGGCCATCGCAACATCACGCATGCTGTTCGCCGTGCTCGTTCCCACTGTAGGTCTGTCTTTGTTTATTTTTTTTTCCACTGTGTATATTCTCCTTCAAAGCTGATTTCCGACCCAATTTCGAGACGATATATATATATATATATATATATATATATATATATATATATATATATATATATATATATATATATATATATATATATATATACATATATATATATATATATATATATATATATATATATATATATATATATATATATATATATATATATATATATATATATATATATATATATATATATATATATATGTATATATATATATATATATATATATATATATATATATATACATATATAAGACGCGGTAATAAAAAGACTCTTGAAGACTCGGCATCCCAATTCGCCGCCTATATTTTAACAAGCCCGGCTCTCGACAAACTTACTTCTTTTCGTTTTGTTTTTTCATTCAATTTTGTTTCTTGGTCCATGTATATTTTTTATTTTTATTTTTAGATTGCATTCATCATTTGGTTGATGAAACACATGAACGTTCAGCGGTTGGACAGTTGAGGCAATCATTTCTGTCCTGCCTTTCCCCGACCGTATACGGTGCTCAATATTTCCACAGTTTTTTTTTTCTTCTTCTTCTTGGCACAGCAGAATGTAGCGCAGTTTGGTGCCTTTTGTGCGAGTGAAGGACGCCACGGCGTTTCGCGATGAACGCCGAACTCAGTCGGCCGGGACACTGCGTGGTAGCTGGTGCCGTATTTTTCTACTTCATTTATTGTTTCCCCCATCCTCCCGGCGTTCCAAAACACTTCTGAACTCGAGAAGCAGCGGGCCTAGTTCGGTTGCCTCGGGAGACGAACGAACTGCGGCAGGTCCTTGCCATTGCGAGTTTTGCAGCGGGGCGCCTTTGCACTCAGTAGCGACGCACCGGAGTTGGCGCGATCAAACACCGCGGTCCTTGAAGTAGTTCCCTTCGCTACCCTTGCAGATGCGGCATATATCCCCCCAAAAAGAAAGAGGAGAGAACAAGAAGAGAGCGACGGCCGGAAAGAAAAATAGGAGTCAAGAAACAGACGCGAAACCGATGAAAACAGCAGGAGGCCAGCGCCGTCGAAGAAAAATTGGACCGGAGACCGGCGGCCGATAGTGGAAGGAAATGACCCAATAGAACGGTGAGAGTGCGCGCCTACGTGCGAGAAAAAAAAAAAGAAAAAGAAAAGGAGGGGAACGCCAGAAAACCTCAGGCAAAGGAGAATAGACGATCGCAACAAAAGCGAAAAAAGAAAGAAAGAAAGAAGGCCACGAAGCACCCGGCGTTGCGGGCATTCTTGGGACGCCAGCTCAATTAAGAGTGGCGCGGCGCGGTGGCGGCGGGCGTCAGAGGTGGAGCTGCCGCGGCTGCCGCCTTGGCGGAAGCATTCATCAGGGATGCCCGGCTGAGCTGGACCGCGGGCGCCCGAAAGGCGTGCGCTGCTGCTCCTAGCGACGTCTCGCCCCCGTGTTTCTGTTTCGGGAGTTTCTTGGGCCTCCTGAGCCGCGGCGAGCAGCTTTGTCTTGATTCGCTACGGTGGCTGCGGCGGCACCGCGTGCGCGACGACGCGTTCGCGCCACCGTCTTCCAAACAGGAAGTGCGCAAATCGGACGAGGTTGCGAGGTCGAGCAAGCGAGTGCGGCTCTTTGGTTCGCATGTAAGCTGTCGCGTCCACATCCAGCTCGAGGCTCTGCAACGACGGGACGCAGGACTGCGACGGAATGCCACGCGCCGCCAGCGCCTGTTCGTACGCGGAATGACTCTTCCACGGTGGTGTCTCCAAGCGCGCGCAAAAGTTTCACGGGGTAGACGCGTGTGGCTTGCGCGCGATGAAAAGTTGGCGCACGTCGATAGAGGAAAGCGGGTGCGTACCGTCAGACCTATCTTGAGCGAGCACGCGTCGTGCACCACAAGTTTCACCTCGGCGGCTGACTCAGACCTACGAACTTCGCGCATTGCAGGGACGCCACAACGGGTCCAGGAAAGCGCGGAAGATAACACGTTAGGCCTACCTCGGTAGGCTATTCCTCTAGCTGCGTGCCAAGTATGAGTGACATAATGGCAAAGGCCATGCGTGGCGCAAGTCACAGCGTCTGAAAATATAGCGACGAAAAGCATATGGTGCTTAAGTGCCGAAAGAAAATGTAGGTGCATCGAATATTGGGAAGTTCGTGTATACGCATGAAATAATTCATTTGATCGCTCTAAAAATGCACACGTTAATTCACGTCTCGTCCAGCATGATGGTTGCACAGCGACGCGGTGCGTATCAATATGGTGCGCACCGTTTCTCCCATTGCTGTTATAGGAGAAACGGCCAACGCCATGGACTAATAAACAGCTCCTAATGGTATGGAAAAAGATTTAATGCTTCAAATCTATGCATTACATGTCAAAAGTACTATACAGGTCAAGATGAAAGTGTCTTTACTTCTTGAGAGGTACTGTGCAGTATTGCATGTCATCTGTGTTCCAAAGCGCAGCGTTTACTCAGCGAATGCTCAGAGCACCGCAATAGAAGCAGGAAGATTATCGCAGGCTCCAGTCGAATCGCTGGTATCGTGCACCATGTTCTCCATAAATTTGAGAGAACCGGTGTGCACGCCCACATGTGCCCAGCAGAGACGATGTGACATGCGCGGCCCGCAACGAACGTTTGCTGGACCTGTGACTAACAAATGTAACTCAATGTGCTGCTTGTCTGTAGTACGTAGCAACCGTACTAGCATATCGTTGCCGTGCATAGGATCTTTGGTTCGTCACTGATATCGACAAACTAGCGTATTCAAGATTGGGCTGTGCGATTTATATTTTCTAGCTAAGACAGACACTTCAGCGTGATTACAGGCTAAGGGTCGCCTTGGCCTGGAACCCTTTCAGGAACGAAAGAAAAGGTTTCGTTCGAAGTTTTCTATATAAAGTGTTCTATTGCAGGACTGGCATAAATCATTATACGAGGGGAAGTAAAAAAATTAAAGAGACTTTTGAGAAAAGGTACTCTAATGATAGAAAACTGGAACATAGATTATTTTTCTGCATAACCACCCCGAACTTGAACAGACTGTGCCCAACGCGTGTCACAAGTTTTTTTTTTATTCCGTCAAAAAAAATGTTTTTGGGTTGCACCTGTAACCAATTTTGCACCGCATCAATTACTTCTGCATCGGTTGCGAATTTTCCCCTGAGCGCTTCCTTCAATGGTCCAAACATGAAAATCGCTTGGAGCCAGGTCTGCACTGTATGGCGGGTGTTCCAGCAATTCGAATCCCAATATCTTTATTGTTTCGGCCGTCCGTTTGGCAGAAGGTGGGCGAGCGTTATCTTGCTGCAGGAGGACCTCTTTTCGCAGTTTTCCACGACACATGGATCTGATTGCAGGTTTCAGTTTAGTTCGGAACAGATCACAATAGTTGTCACTGTTCACAGTTTCGCCTCTTGGGATGAAATGAACGGCTACCACACCTTCCACGTCCCAGAATAGGGTTAGCATAATATTACCAGCTGATGGTTGACGTTTATATTTCTTAACTTCTGGTGATGATGAGTGTTTCCAAACCATGCTCGCAGCCTTACTTTCCGGTTCCTGATGATCTACCCAAGTTTCATCTACAGTAAATATTGGCTGTAAAAATCCGCCTCCCTCGCGACGATAACGGGCTAAATGTTTACGAGAGATGTCCAATTTTTGTGACTTTTGCTGCGCTGACAATTCTTTTGGGACCCACCTCGCCCACGCTTTCCGAAAATTTAACCGATTGTGTAAGATGGAATACGCTGAACCATGACTAATATGTAATGTACTGGCGATTTCGTCCACTGTGATTCGTCTGTTTTCCATCGCCATACCCTCAACGACTTTCAAATTGTCCTCAGTCGACGGCCTGCCCGATCTTTCCTCGTCACATAAAGTTCTTCTCTGTTTGAAAAGCTCTATCCATTAGTATATCTTGTTTCGCGATAAACAACTGTCAGCATACTGCGATTGCATTCGACGAATAATTTCCGCAGGTTTAACACCTTCAGCAAAAAAAAAGCGAATCACTGCCCTTATTTCCACCTTGGTGTTGATCGACAATGGAACTGCCATGTTTAATGGTCTGCGTCACTCTAAAGACTAACGCGGGAATAAGAGTGACACGTTCCATAGAAGTGTTGCAGACGACATTAATTCAGCGCTGGATACTAGCAGCGTTACCAAGCCCTAGTGCGAGAAATCGCAAAAGTTCGTTTACTTTTTTACTTCCCCTCGTGTATACCTTATCATACCAGAATATATTTCAGCACGCCTTGACCACATTCATAAAGTAAAAAAAGTGCGGCGCAAAACTGATGCTTTTCAGATGCCTTTCTTCCCGAAAACCATCCATTACTGGAATAAATTGCCACACGATGTCGTTTGTAATGCCTCTAGTGAAGCATTTGTTGCAACCTTATAACTTGATTTGCTAGTGAAAGCTCGTAGCTGTGTTTTCTTTCTCAGTGCAATGTTTTCTTTTGCTTTATGTTACGACGTTTTTCTTTCTTTTTTTAAATAGTTTACTTATGCTTGATTTATACGCGCTTCTGCTTAGCGTTGCATCTGCTTTTGGAAACTTTCGTACTTGCTATGTATCCGCCCAACTACCACCCACCCACACACTGTAAAGCCACACGGGCGCTGCTGGTGTCCTAATAAATAAAACAAAATAAAATAAAATAAATGAATATGTTCTCAAGAACCTAGTCTGTCCCATTGTTGGCCAATCATGACCAGGCGGCTGTCATTTGCGACAATTTGTATATTATTGCCTTCAGCCATATGTGAGTGAGTGAGTGAGTGAGTGAGTGAGTGAGTGAGTGAGTGAGTGAGTGAGTGAGTGAGTGAGTGAGTGAGTGAGTGAGTGAGTGAGTGAGTGAGTGAGTGAGTGAGTGAGTGAGTGAGTGAGTGAGTGAGTGAGTGAGTGATAGGGTAAATGGATAGGTGACTGTTCTCACTGCACTGGCAGGGTTGCGTACTTGTACAGTGGCACCATTTGTCATGCGAAGATGTCATAAGAGTAAAAGTCCATCACGACAGTTATTGTGATTTGGCCAAGAAACCACCCAGCAGGCCTCGGACGGGAGACAAAACTACCCACAATGCGCTAGTCGTGGATTTTAAGCTTTCCTTGTCAGATTCCCAAGCATATTGGCCATAAAAAGAACAAACAAGCAAATGTACAGCTACGCGGCAACAACCATGTTAGGTTTTCACAAAGTGAATACGTGATGACGAGGTGACCAATAATGCAAAATTCATCAGTTGCGCCACTGTTGAGAGAGGAGAACAATGCCACACGGCTCCCCTGCCTCACTGCACCATAACTGCAGCGATCGGCTCAGTTCAACGAATTCTAGAGCCTCTAATTCTGGCGGTAAATACGACCCCTTCGAGCCTTCGAATAGTATTCCTCATGCAATTTCGACTCTTCGTGACTCGGCGAATCCTGAGAGAAAAGCGGCCCAAAGCGTGGCAACAGCGGTGCCTCCGCGAGCGAAAATTCCCGTTTGGTGCCGTACTGTTGTCATCAGGTCTCGCCTTCCCCTTCGCTGTGGTTCCGATGGAACGCGCGGCCAGCCATGCGGCGTCACCGGCGGCGGGTCCGAGCCCGCGACGACGACGCTCATTTATCGTGTCCGTTCCGCCGGCTGGCTTCTCCTCGGGGCGTCGACGCCTTACGCGTGCGCTCCCTCATCGCGCGGAGGCGAGAGGGGGCCATTAGCCTTATCGGGCGCCATACAGGGGGACGCGAGTGCAGCTTATGCTGTCGCTGCTGCGCGCCGACGTCGCCGCTATGTTCCCCGCCTGAAACAAGTGTGGTCGGCCACGCACACTCCTCGCCGCCGGGGCGCGCGAACCGCTTCGAGACGAGCAGTGGCCGCCGGTGCGTTCGTGGTAGATGCGTGGTGCTGGCCGCTGCTTCACGTCCGTCCAGCACTGGCGCCGCAAAACTCGCCGTGCCGTCTCTACCTCTCTACCGCTCACCCCCTCTTTAGGCCTTACGCCTTTTGCTTGCTCGCTTTCTCGCTTCCTCTCGGTGTGCCGTTGAAGGGTGCTCTCACTGCGTCGCCACTTGCCGCATGTGGAATTGCTCGTACGGCCTATTTAATTGCCTAGATTAAAGTGGCCATTTACTCCCCACTTACGTCGCTCTCTTCCCTCATTTGTGCCAGCCATTTGGCGCCCTTCTTGTCTTTTTTCCTCCTCGAAACAAAAATAGAACATAGCATGGGAGCTATAACGGTACGTAGCTTTACTGAAAAGGGCAGCAATGTTCTGTATATACAAATAAAAGCATCATTGACGTCTCGGCACAAAATACTCTCAAGCTCAAGAATGTGGTTACTCGGGCAATAATATTGTGCAGAAAATGAACAAGTTGTACCAGGCAAGCCCGCGCGGTCGTAAACATCGCGGACGAAAAAAATGGTAAGGCGCTATATTGCTAAAACGTGCGTGCGATTGGTAGCTGCGGTTTGTGACATTTTCGTTGGTTACACAAATTTCTTTCCGACAGAGCAAAAAAAGAAAATCTTAATGAAACACACAGAAAAGCTTATCATAGGAGGATTATTGTTCTTTGACGGTAGATACCGTTGACTTCTACTGCTTCTGCTATTCATAGCTTATAACATTTGATCTATCGCTTATAAACTATTACTTACAACAGTATTGGCGAGAAAAAGTTCAAAGCAAAAAAAAAAAAATAATTACAAGTTCCCAAGTTATTTGGGCTTCACTGTTATGCTTACTTGTCATGAGGTAGAGGATCTGGTCTTGTGAAGGCAGGATATTCTGAGAGAATAATGATTGTAGTGCAATCATTCAATAGCAGAATAACAACACGGGCGTTTGTATCTAATGGCAATGCGTAACAGTAGGGGGAAAAAGGCTGACAGTTTCGGGCGTACTAAACAGGCTCGTAATACCACTGCTCGAGCTACACGACAAAACACGCATATGTAGAGCCTAAGCACCCTTTGCATCTTCCTTTCTTTTGAGTCTCGGGCAAAGAATGAAATGGGAAAGCAAAGTGCGACTCGGCGTTCTATTTGGATTTGGATCCAAATTCATTGGATTTCAAGCGCGCTGTACAGAGAGAACGAAGTGGTTCATCCGTTTTCGCAAAGTGAAGCGATGATGAAAATTTCATCATATCGGCGGGCACAGTACACACACACACACACACACACGTAATGGTAGAGACAGAGGGAGTGAGAGAAAACGTGCTGGCTTTTAGCCGGCTAATTTCACCGGAGCAAGTGGCGCCAAAGCGGACCGCGATACCAGAACTGAGACATTGTCGGCACTTTACGAACAGCGCCGAGTCTCGTGCCTCTTGTTTCAGGCGGCTCTTCCCGAATTGTTGGTGAGGAGGGGAGAGGGGGGGGGGGGGGGGGCGTAAGCAGAAGGAAGACGGTATGGCCACGCGAGATTTCATTTGTTCGCCGCCCCGGGGCCTGGGCGCGCGGCGGAAGGACGAAGGCGGAGAGGATTTCTGTTTGTGTACCTTCCTTAGCACGCGAGTGTGTATGAAGAGAGGCCAAGGCAGGCGGCGACTGAGCAGTCCTAGGAGGCGGCACGCGTCCTTCCTCCACACACAAGCACGCAGTGGCCCGCAAAGCGGAGGGCGCCCCGACTGCTGCCGCCGGGCCCCACGCGGTTGAGCAGAAGTCGGGAGGGAGAAATGCCGGGGCCCGACCCCGGCGCGACCAAAGTTTGCCGTTTCGCCCGTGATTGCGGAAGGCCCTGCCCGCAGCGTTTCTCTCTCCGCCCGTTTTGAACAACCTGAGCAGCTTGACTGGCGGCTGAACTGCGCGAGTCTGACCGCGGTCTCGACGGTGAAGGGGGGTAAGGGGGGTGGGGGTCAGCTGTGTTGGCGATGCCGCGCCAGCGGGGGCGAGTGCGTTGCGTGTCGTAGCTCGGAGTTGCTGAGTCACTAAGGTGGGACAAAATAAAGACGCCACCGCGAGCGGGTCTTTTCAGACAGGCGCCTCGGGTCTCGGGGGAGATTTGTCTTTCCTGTTTGCTGCGCTACACACCCGCCACCCTCGTCGCGCGCCACGTCTCCCAAGATGGCAAAGTAAAAGAGTGCCTAGAAAACGGACAAAGAAGCGCCAGAGATGCAAGCATGGAGTGATGCGAGGAATTAGGTACGGCGTGGCATGTCAGGCTGTCGCGAAACTCACCGGTGGTCCCGAGAAGCAGCCCTGCTCTTTTCCTCAGCCTTCTTTTGTCGCGAGGTCTTTGTGCGGTGTAAGCTTTCCCGACGTGGCTCGAGCTGTGACGTCGGTGTCTTGTTCAGGTCAGCCTGACTTTTCAATATGTTGCAGGACGCATTAAAAAATAAATAAATATGTGTGGGGATGGGGGAAGAGGAAATGAGAGATATTGGAATTTCGTGAGGTTTAGGAGTGGAGTTCATAAAAACATTTAAAAATGACGGGAAAGTTGGGGCCGCTCGAAATCAATTTTCCGAACACGGCATCCCAGCTTTTAGCCAGGGCTTACACGCCGGAAATGAATGTTCTTCTTCCCTGAACAAGAAATGTTATTCAGGAGTGAGGGAACCCAAGCCCTCCTTCATCCAGGGAGCAAGTTGTTCAATTACGGCGTGGCAGGATGGGGGACTGATTCAGAAAATTGCCCCGACGAAGGATTACGTGAGAACGACAGTCCTATCAAATGGTACAGATGTAAGGAAGATGTTCGAAGGAGATGTAAGCAAAGGGAACACCTTCCTGGGCCGGGAAAGCCTCCGGGACAATCGTAGCAAACCTAATTACTTAGCTTGGGGGCAGCGTACACTGATTGCTGCATCTTAGCTAAAACATATTCACAATATGAAGGTGTTTACCAATGTTAAATTACATCCAACAAAATGACGAGTTGCAGGTTAACGTGCTCGGTCTACTGCGGCAGCTATATTGTGACGAGCGTCTATTAGGATTCCATGCAAATAATCCCATACGAGGGGAAATACAAGTTTGTAGCACAGGGGTAAAAAATGACGGGCTCCTGTAATATAGACAGCAAAGCAGTCTACGTTAGATAAAACCACAGGAAAAAATAAGTTTTTACTTTTTAGGCAAAGTGAAGACTTCTCACTGAAGTCTTAGATAAAAGAAAGTAGAAAAGAATGCCTCACCCGTGATGACTAATCGCGTGCTACTTAAGCGTCTCACGTTTTGTGCTCGGCAAATGGAGCGAGTGTTTATTCTGCCCTCCGCTACCATGTGTAATAAGCATGAAATGGTTATAAGCGGTGGTAACCGCGGCTAGTATTTTCAAACCTTATCTTGCGTAAGTAGCTTCTGCGATTGGCCACAACCGTAGTCGAAGTGATACTCAGAGCGAAAGTTAAGAAACTGCAAGCACACCTATTATTTTTAGGAGCAGCAGCTATATGGTATACGAAGGTATGGTTTCGCCTCGATCGCGGTGATACTGAATCCGTGCTGTGTAATGAGCGTAAGCTGATTGGCTTATTCGTGGTCGCGCGCGCGTAAGCACAACAGACTTGCGCTATGTGGTGAGGAGGTTCGATAAAAAAAAATGCGATATGAACAAGGTTGTTGTTTTAGAGCGTGGTCTTCTAGCATGGCTACGTGACAGTTTGCTTACTGTAAACTCCCATTTCACTTAACGAAGTATAGAAAACGTTAAAGGATTTTTTTCTTTGAGTAAATTTACATGATAACGTATCATAATTATTTTCTATTTCATAGTTATTCTTCCAATACATACCGAGTTTGTATGCGTGTGGTTGACAGTAAAGAAAGTTCATTGAGCTCAATATGCGCGCTATTCAATTCAGTGTTGTGTGCGCGTAAACTTTGTTCTAAATACCAATGTTGTACTCCTAGATGCATGTTGTAGGTATAACGATAGCAATATTGTGTATTAGAAATTTCTGTACGCGGGACAGTTTTCAGACCCCCGTGAAATTCTTACACTAACGCCTTGGCAATGTGGTCGACCACCCTCATACAAACACGCGCAGACACAAAGGTTATGCAGATTCAACGCACATCTTGGTACCAATCTGAAGCGAAGCTTTCGTAAAGAGGTTCATCAAATGCTACAAATTTCCCCATTTCATTCAAGATTTTTTTGGCGTAGAGGAAACTGGCGCTCAAGCACGTGCTCACGCTCACCTGTGCCACACAATGTGACACACGGGGCGATCATCTCAACGAGCTATGGCTGGCGTTGGCGCAATAAAAGGAAATTCCGGGAGGGTTCGCAAGGAAAGTTTCGCTTTTATAACCGTACATATAAAGATACATACATACATACATACATACATACATACATACATACATACATACATACATACATACATACATACATACATACATACATACATACATACATAAACACATACATACATACATACATACATACATACATGCGCGCGGATACGTACGTTCACAAAACACGCAAACACCGAGCCTGCGGAAAAAAAATACAGAAAAAAGAAGTTAGGCGACGTAGTGGGGAGATCAAGATATAATGTCAACAAAAACAATAAAGAGTAGAGTCCTAGACCTTTAAAAATGAATGCGCTCGTTATAAACTTGTTATGCTGATAGAGCCAGATAAGACCAAACAGTTCGCGGAACAGCGCACGCAGCCTGCAGTCTGAGCCGACAAGGCTGTTTGTATACGCGGTGGCCTGCCGATGCCGCATAATGGACTCGCAGCTTGCGTGAGCGTGTTACGCGACGGAGGGCAACCTCGGCTGCCGCCGCCGACCAAGAACCGCGGTCCGCGTGCGCGGCATAATCGACCTGCGCGCTGTCCGCCCGAAGAAGATGGATTCCCGCGCGTGTACCCCCCAAACCTCCACCTCAGTCGTGTCCCCCCTCCTTTTCATATCTTCGCATTCTCTCCCAAGTCGCCTACACCGCCGCCGAGTTCATTCGTCGGCGAGTACATAAGCGCCCGAATACATTACACGGCCGACTTGCTCCAGTGTCATCTGTCTCCTTGTTGCGACGCGCCGGGCCCATCATCTTTTTGGCCGTCCCGCGCGCGCGTCCTCGTGTGCGCAGCGTTCTTTCTCCGGCGCGGGCGAGCGCGTGCATCAATCCCGCGCCGGACAGACACGAGAGGGGTTCCTTCGGGCATCGCCCGTCCACCCGTATGGCTCTTGTCGACGACTGCTCGCCCCGCGATGGGCGAGGGTATAGAGGAGCCGTCCCGGGTGCGGTCACGCCATGGCTGTCCGGGTATCAAATGTAGCAGGAGCTTCAGCAGCCGTGGTAGCGGCGACACCGGCAGCTGTCTAGAACTGCGGAGGTGCAGCGGTCCGAGAGAGATTCGAGAAAAGAAGGAACCACCGGCGAAGAAAGGCCGCCGAAAATTGTTCGCAGCAGCCAGAAGTGCCTGCTTTTCTCTCTTCCGGAAGACGCCTTTTAAGTAAATGAATAATTTAAGACTAGGCGAGCACTGGCTCTTCATATTTTTCACTGTTGGATGTATTCTTTGAGAGAAAGAGCTGGTTCGTTTCGCTGGTGGGAATTTCATGAAATGACAGTAAGCAACGCGCGAACATAACGGGGACGGAAATTGAGGCGACCGTTATTTTTATTCTGCCAGCAGTGTTTTCTGGAGAGGTCCTTCTATAGGGTATACAGCTAAAGAATAAATACTGATAAGTAAAGCTATTTCGCCCGCTCCACTGGAAACGTTATTTTCGGCACGTTTGTGACCTCCAAGTGCCTCGATCGGTCGGTAGGCAGTAGCGGTGAGCGTTCGAGGACCGAACAATAGCGCTCACGCAGGCACCACGGAGGACTCTGCTGGCACGGGGTCTCGTTCCTATCCGTTTTCTGTCTGGCCTGACACGCCGAGTATCACGCGAATGAAATGCCAGCCCATATGATAGATCGCCCGCGCTGCGGAGGAGCGATTTTGTTCGGGCCGGCTTCAGTATACGTCTGCTGCATTGCTACTACATAGCTCGGAATCAAATCCGCGTTTACCCACTGAACGTCGAGTGCGCTTAAAACTCTTTCTGTCTATTGTCCGGCCTCTGGACGACGTTTACTCTGAATCTACAATTTAGGTGACAGGTGACAATATATAATTCAGCGAGCAAGTTACGTGACAACTGAAATAACAGAAAAAAAACGAGGCGTCTCAGTTTAATGCTGCTCGTTTACGCAACACTTTCGGTGAGATATAAAGGAATGCAAGTAGCACCGAAGAATATCAAGGGAATGAAGGATGCACGTATTTCCAGTGGTCGAAGCTGCCTGTTCAGGCACATACACAGCGGCGCGTGCCCTGCAGAGATCCAAGTTGAGCAAGACAGCAGCAGCAAGCACGAGCACAGTGAGAGGAATGGACAAAGTGAGCTCCGCTTCGAACAGCGCCTTCTAGAGAGAGAGAGCGAGACAGACCTTACACTTCAAGGGACAACGAGCGCAATGAACGGGTCAAAGCGCCAAAGAGAATGGCAACGACTTGACGCTGACCTTTCTCTTAGACAGCATGTTCTGACCCACATTCCAGCCAGTTTTGCTGCTCGGTCCACCACCACACCGCAACATCGGCTTTCACGAAATATAGTATATTAGACTCCAGGTGCTCCGTGTTACACTCGAATAACTATCAGAGCACTACCAGTGCCTTTCCTATCCACCGTCCGCCTAGATATGTATAATAAGGAGGTGCACTAGTCGTACCCGCGTGCGCGCGTACATGCGTGTTAATGTGTGTGAGGTTCGAATGTGAGCGAGGGTGTATATCTGTGAAAGAAAGCTTACAGGGTGTTTGAAGGTGAATGAAGACGGTTGGGAAGGAGGCATGTCCACGCGTATCGAATTGCTCGCAACTTCAGCCGCAAAAAAAGAAACAAAAAAAAAGCGGCGCTTTACGCCTGAAACAAACAACAGCAATTAAGAAATATATTTTTCTTTCCTCCTAACGCCTGCCAACCCCTCCATCCTGCCCCCTCACTTCCTGTCTTATGCTAACTGAACGACTAGGAAAACACACGGGCCAGTGAAACTTCAAGACGGCTGAGTGGTAGCTTATGAAAAGAAAGAGGAAAGCACAAGCGGGAGACATCGCCAGTGGCTTGCTTTTTTCTCTGTATCGTTCGTTCTTTTTTTATCTTTTATATACTTAGTAATCTTTCCGTGTGCCTCAGCTTGGCCGTCAGCCCCTTGGTCCTCTAGTGCCGCTTCACCACCCCGCCACAATTCTTTGGAACGTCGCCGCTGCTAATCCGACGCGAAAGTGATAATCACGATGGCTATATAAATAAACATAAGCACGAAGTGAAAATGACGAAGGAAAAAAAGGGGGGGGGGAAATAGAATCGGAGTGGCGGGGGGGGCGGGGGAGGCGGGGGCGCTTGGCCGAACAGGCCAAGAGAGAAAGAGCACCGCGCAGCGAATGGTTGGACGTACAAGTTTCGCCTAAAAATACAACATGCGAATCCTCACACCGCCTCGTCGGGTATATGCCCGGCTCTCTCCCTATGGCACCGTCTTTTCGCCACACACACAAGCACGCAGCGCGTGCTCACGCACCGGGCGCGTAATCGCATAAACAAGAGCAGCCGCGCGCGTTCGCAGGAGACAGAGGGAAAGGTCGAGCGGACCTCTCCAGCGTCCGTATTTATAAACGGGCCCGCGCTTTGGCAGCACCAGCGCGCGGCCGCTCGCCGCGCGTTGATATAAAGAGGCAAGTGACGCCGGCGCATCTTATCCCATCCGCGCCGCCGTCAAAGGCAGGAAAAGCCCGCGCGGCTGAACGAATGCGTCCCAGATGCCGGAGGGTCTCGTCGGAAGCCGCAGGGAAGCCTCTCTCGGATACGACGCCGTCCCCCAGCGCCTTTCGCGTCGCCTTCATTTTGCCAAACCCCCCGCCGACGCCTTCTTTATTTTGCGCGTTTCCCGCCGCGACTCAAGTTCACGCTTTCAGAAATCGCCCGTCAGCTGCTCGCGAACGCTCCAACACTCTTCGGCGTGCCCGAACCCCGAGAGGAGTAACCGAAGAAGCGCGGAGATTCGCCGGTGTATGCAGGGCGGCGGGGCACGATACGCGTGGAGCGGCGGTAGCCCGGTTCGGTAAAAAGCTCGACCTCGTGCCTTTCTTCTGGTGGATAGAAACGCACCAAGTGCGTTTTTGTTCGGTCTCCTGTATGAGCAGTCACGTCAATTGTTGGTATGAATTACTCACATCTACCTTTGTGCCGTCAATAATCATCCCTTTGGTCAGTAATTACAAAGAAGCTTCTAAGAGCATTCACTGTTTACGATGGACTGCTTTTGATTGTCATTGAACCAACATTTTAACAAGTGAAAAAAGTCGAATGTGGGTCTTTTTCTTTAAAAAAAAAGAAGCTGTGGATTACTTCCATGATTACTTTTCAGTCACTTTCAATTTCCAGCTGCCACGAGCCAAAGTCCTGTTCTGAAATGCAGTCTGAGCTACAGACATTAAAAACCATGAATAGGACTAGAGATGCGGTCTTCCTATCCCTGTGGAAATGTTCACTCATGTAAATCAAACTGTTCACAGTGTAATCTACCGGTTTTGCAGGTTTTTCATATTACCACCACTTTCCTCCTTCGCACCGTGACGCCTGCTGCTTCTGGTTTCAGGTATTTTTTGCGCAACTTTGAATCCCATAAAAAAAGGAATATTGTTTGCGGTAGCCTTTGTAAAGCATCCGCAAATACCACCCCTTTAGGCAGGCTAAACGTCCTCATAGAGTTATAATTCTTGGATCATTGCCATGCGAGTGCGTTATATGGAACTCATTATCATTCTCTTTCTCTCCCTCACACACACACACACACACACACACACACACACACACACACACACACACACACACACACACACACACACACACACACGCACGCACGCACGCACGCACGCGCACGCTATCTCTCTCTTTCTCTCTCTCGTTGGCAGCTGTTGGCGAAGCTGAGGTAATGTTCTCAGCCGAAACGCCCATTCTGTCACATGTTAGTTGCTTGATTCGATCACGATTGTGTTCTAGCAGTTCAACTCGTGTTTGGAGGAAAAAAGAAGAGAACTGTCCACTAAGTGAAGCATATATAGAAAAATTAAAACAAGAGAACACCAAGTTAAGTACCTATTGTCGTTTCTTTATTGAGAAAAGTTTTGATTATTGGCTGGAAAGGGACATGAAACTTGGCTTTTTGAATTTCGCACGACAACTGTGGTGCCAACAATGTAAATGTGATGTCGCGGGTTTCCCGTTTCCGACGTTTCCTGATCGTTCTGTTGACAGAACGACTGAACAGATTGGCTACATTGAAGCATTGCCTAATTTCAAGTGCCATTTAGACCCTTTTGTGTAATGATCAAGAATCGCCCAGCACTGAACAGGCCTTGTCAAAATCCATGGGATATCTCAAGGGAAGCTGATGCGAAAATGTCAATACGGTGTCCCTCCACGTTTTGCTTTCTTGCCTTCACTACCAGCTTGCGAAGCCTCCGCATCCGTCAAATTTTGCTTATTTGGCTCTGCACAAGTTTAATCTGCCAACCAACATATAGTTAATAATTCCATTCAATGTTCCTTTAACATGAATAGCTAAATGAGCCTAATGTCTTTTGACAATCTTCTATTAAATCACTCGCATATCATCTCATTATTGTGTGGACGGACGACTTGTTTGTCATCAAACCTGGCACAGGGTCAAGTTTTCATTAAATCAATTATTCACTCAATAAGCTAATATCCTGGCTGAAAAATTATTACGTTTATGACAAGTTATTGTTCTTGTGCTTTCTTTGTAAAAATAACTTTCATAAACTTCTTTTCACACTTTCTTGAACAAAAAAAAAAACATGTGAAAAAATGGTTATGGTCAACCTTAAACGAAACTATACTACGAATCAGCCCGCGTCTTGAGTTTTCAAAATTTCTTGGGAGATTAAAAGCAATGAAACGAAAATAAAATACAGGAAAGAAGTACGGCAGATACAACCCGCACGGCGAATGTATATGCTTGGAGGAGCTCCGCCCTATTTTTCTATGAGCTGTCGGCCACTCCGTTTCAAGTTCGACCCAGGCATCGTCGCCGTCAACAGCGGCGTGGAGCCTCGGCAGCGTCGTCATTATTTTGCCTTTGAAAGTGCTTGCTTGAATTTTCGCATCTTCCCCATCCAAGTAGCAGCAGCAGCCGGCTTCTTTTGTCGCCGTCTCTAAAATATATTTTTAGACACGCGCTCAGCTGGTAACTGGTGGCGCGCGACTGCTCGTCTCGAAGCGTCAAGCTCCTTCATTGCCTCGCGCCTTATTCAGCTGCTCCTCTTTCGTTATTGTTATTTTTTTAAGGACCTACGCGTACAGGCGTTCTCTTCGAGCGCGACCAATTACGGAGAGAGCCAGGCGCTTCAGGGTATATCGTCGTTCAAATATGCGGCTGCCTGTTTTGTTGCTTCAGCTGGAGATCGTTCACCCGCGCACCGGAGGCACCGCAATTTCAAGACTTCGCGCGACGTCGGCCATTGGCGACGGCGCGGAGATAAAAACCTTCTCGTGCCGGCGCTGTTCAGCATGATACGTCATAAAGAGAATTCCCAAAGGGGCGTGCATGTAGCGGCTGAACTGATTTCAACAAAGGAGCCTGGGTCAACTGATCAAGTTAGCTGAACTGAAATATTTGCTGTTCAGAAATTCGCTTAAACTGAAAGATTTTTGCAGTGAATGCATAGGAAAACTGGCGAACATTTTCTAAAAGTTCGTTATTCTGAAATATTCGTTAAAGCGACGTTCGTACAACTGAGAGTTAGCTGTAATATGCAGGACAAAAGTGATTTGTTTTTAGGAATAGCCGGGTACTGCCCCTTTTCGAAATGAACAGATGATGGTTGGCGGCCGATCGCTCTGGCACCGGCTGCTCGGAGCTGCATGGGAAAATGAACTTAGTTGCGCATAATAACATAAAAAATTGAGTGGCAGATAATGTTGTCGAGCTCTTTTGGCACGTACACAACATTACTCTGCCAACTTTTTCTCGCTGAGGATCCGTTTTAGTAGAGTTTTTACGGTTGCCTCGGTGGTTACGCAAATTTGACTTCATGAGATTAGAATAAAAACAGATTGGAATAGTTTTGCATTATAGGGCCCCTGCACGTGGCCCCCACTTGTAGTGCGCTCTGGAAAATCGAACTCGTTTACGAGAGGCACATCTGCACGCTTTTTTTCGCAGCATAGTCAATACATTTGCTGCCGTGGTCTTAGCTGCGATATCATATACTATTTAATAGCAATGAGTGAGTTGATAAGGGGGAAAATGGTTTGATATAGTTACGTATACGCAGTCTAACACGATTGCCTGGGTTCGCTAAGAAGGCGTTTAAATTGCAGTTTTATCTTCGAGCACACCAGCTCTTCTACTGTAAAATTAATTAATAATTAATTAATTAAAAGAAGGAGAAGGTAGAAACGGTACAACAGGTCTGCTCTATAGGTTTACGTAAGCTGTGCTGTTTTATTGCATAGTTAACAGATCTCGATTTCGAGCACAGATGCTACGCAGAGCTGCTGCGCAAAACAATCACGGCATTCTCAACGAAAAAAACCAAACAAACAAGCACAAACAACACAAAATTTTAATAGGATATAAATAGATTCCATTCTTAATATCGCATATGCGGCACCAAACGCTTGCTAACGATCTAACGAATTTTGTTCGAGCCATATAAGTAATAAAAAGAAGGGT
Organism: Dermacentor albipictus; assembly: GCF_038994185.2. Lineage (NCBI taxonomy): Eukaryota > Metazoa > Arthropoda > Arachnida > Ixodida > Ixodidae > Dermacentor > Dermacentor albipictus. The sequence goes on from NC_091821.1 coordinate 74,987,134, forward strand.
TCACATAACAACACAAATTTCGTGGATGCCAGCTTCCGGCACGCGCTCACAAGACATACCGGCTGGTGACGCGCATAGCTTGCGCGTACACTCCCGGATGGATGGATGGATGGATGGATGGATGGATGGATGTTATGAGCGGCCCCTTTGGAACGGGGCGGTGGGTTGCGCCACCAAGCTCTTGCTACTATACTGCCTAATACCCTACCTAGGTTAAACAATGAAAAAAAAAAACCATGAACTACCACGCCCAAGTTTTCTGATGCCATATTGCGAACTGTGCTTTTGTACGACTCCGTCTTTTGTCGTTTCCCGACTTTTCTTCCACCAATCCTCCAATCGCCTCAACTAATGTCTATTGCGGCCATGTTTGCTTTACCACTACTCCCGCTGAACCCAAGGGCTTCAAGGAGGCCAGTGGTGCCTAAATCGACCGCTGGGTAGACGTCTTCACATTCTAATAAAACATGCTCCGTCGTTTCCCTAGCTTTACCGCAGCATGCACATGCTTCTTCTTCCTTCTTATATCTCGCTTTATAGGTGCGTGTTCTAAGGCATCCCGATCTCGCTTCGAAAAGTAATGAGCTTCCCTTCGAGTTCTCATAAATGGTTTCTTTTCTGATTTCGTTTTTTCCTCTTAAGTAGTTACTCACGGCAGGTTTATTTTCCATTGCCACCACCCATGAGATTAATTCAGCCTCTCCGACTTTACGCTTGACCTTGTTTGCTGCAGTGTTGCCCACCCTACAGGCCGCATACTTGCTGGTAAGCTTCCTAGTTCTTTTCCTCCACTGTGAATCAATTTTTTTCCTGTAAAGATACCTGAACACTCTCCCAGCCCATTTACTTTCTTCCATACTCCTCAGCCGTTCTTCATACTCAATTTTACTGCGAGCCTCCCTCACTTCAACTCTAGTCCAGCCCATATCCCGCAAGGGGTAATGCGCGCGGCCTCTCGGAGTGGACAAGTTGGCCGGCCGACTATGCTCTGTTGTCTGTAACGTGCTCCCAAAGAACGGTAACTTTGTCATTCCTATTGTCGTGCCTCGTTTCTCAACCCCGGCCAAACGAAACAAGAAAGGCACGTGTAGAGGAGCGCAGGTGAACAGCGAGCCTTGACTTGGTTGTAGCGCGAGTCCGCCTAAAAAGGAAGCCGGCTTGCCCGAACAGCCAAGCATTAGGCGCTCGGTGTCGGCGGGCCCACACGCCCGGCTGAGCCCGCGCAGGGGCCGCCGCATGATGCATCTGCCCAGAAACACGCGACGGCGCATCAAAGGAGCCAGTGGCGCTCTTTTGTCCTTGCCTACAAGGCCCGTGTTGGGGCACGTGGGCGAGAAATCTTGTTCGGCGACGCTCGGGTTTCTCGGCGATGCCGCCGCTGCTCTGGATGTCTTGATCCCCGGGGAACAGATGTTACTGCGCGTGTCCCTCATCATCCCGCTTCTTGTTCTTGTCCCGTTAGCGTTCTTTTTTTCTTTTGACGCACCACCGTCTTGCCTTCTTTCATTTATTTTACTTATTTATTTATTTTCGCGGCGCGCACGCCGTTGCAAGCTCTCGGAGGCAAGGAGTTGACGCCCGAACGGTCTGCAGTTTCTCTCCACGAGGTTGGGATGCCACTCGCCGCGGTAGCTAAGCGGCTGTGGCGCTACGCGGCTGAGCTGGAGGTCGCGGGATCGGTCCCGGCCACGGCGGCCTCATTTCGATGCGGACGAAATGCGAAAACAGAAAAAAAAAGAAAAGCGTTTTGTGCACTTAGATTTAGGTACGCGTTAAAGAACCCCATGGCGAGACTAGAAATGAAATAGACCTTATGCTCTGCGCTAACCCTGGCATCATACAAGATGTAGACGTGCTCGGCAAGATGCGCTGCAGTGACCATAGGATGGTAAGAACTCGAATTAGCGTAGACCTTAGAAGGGAACGGAAGAAACTGGTACATAAGAAGCCGATCAATGAGTTAGCGGTAAGAGGGAAAATAGAGCAATTCCGGATCAAGCTACAGAACAGGTATTCGGCCTTAACTCGGGAAGAGGACGTTAGTGTTGAAGCAATGAACGACAATCTTGTGGGCATCATTAAGGAGTGTGCAATAAAAGTCGGTGGTAACTCCGTTAGACAGGATGCCAGTAAGCTATCGCAGGAGACGAAAGATCTGATCACGAAACGCCAATGTATGAAAACCTCTAACCCTACAGTTAGAATAGAACTGGCAGAACTTTCCAAGTTAAGCAACAAGCGTAAGACAGCTGACATAAGGAAGTATAATATGGACAGAATCAAACATGCTCTCAGGAACGGAGGAAGCCTAAAAGCAGTGAAGAAGAAACTAGGAATAGGCAAGAACCAGATGTATGCGTTAAGAGACAAAGCCGGCAGTATCATTACTAATATGGATGAGATCGTTCAAGCGGCTGAGGAGTTCTATAGAGATTTATACAGTACCAGTGGCACCCACGACGATAATGGAAAAGGGAATAGTCTAGAGCAATTTGACATCCCACAAGTAACGCCGGAAGAAGTAAGGAAAGCATTGGGAGCTATGCAAAGGGAGAAGGCAGCTGGGGAGGATCAGGTAACAGCAGATTTGTTGAACGATGCTGGGCAGATTGTTCTAGAAAAGCTGGCCACCCTGTATACGCAATGCCTGATGACCTCGAGTGTACCGGCATCTTGGAAGAACGCCAACATAATCTTAATCCATAAGAAAGGGGACGCCAAAGGCTTGAAAAATTATAGACCGATCAGCTTACTGTCCGTTGCCTACAAAGTATTTACTAAAGTAATCGCAAATAGAAATCAGGAACATCTTGGAATTCTGTCAATCAAAGGACCAGGCACGATTTCGTACAGGCTACTCAACAATAGACCATATTGACACTATCAACCAGGTCACACAGAAATGTGCAGTAAGTAACCAACTCTTACATATAGCTTTCATTGAATACGAGAAAGCGTTTGATTCAGTTGAAACCTCAGCAGTGATGGAGGCAATACGGAATCAGGGTGTAGACGAGCCGTATGTAAAAATACTGAATGATATCTATAGCGGTTCCACAGCCACCGTAGTCCTCCATAAAGAAAGCAACAAGATCCCAATAAAGAAAGGCGTCAGGCAGAGAGATACGATCTCTCCAATGCTATTCACAGCGTGTTTACAGGAGGTATTCAGAGACCTGGATTGAGAAGAATTGGGGATAAGAGTTAATGGAGAATATCTTAATAACTTGCGATTCGCTGATGATATTGCCTTGCTTAGTAACTCAGGGGACCAACTGCAATTCATGCTCTCTTACCTGGAGAGGCAAAGCAGAAGGGTGGGTCTAAAAATCAATCTGCAGAAAACAAAAATAATGTTTAACAGTCTCGGAAGAGAACAGCAGTTTACGATAGGTAGCGAGGCACTGGGAGTGGTAAGGGAATACATCTACTTAGAACAGGTAGTGACTGCGGATTCAGATCATGAGACTGAAATAATCAGAAGAATAAGAATGGGCTGAGGTGCGTTTGGCAGGCATTCTCAGATCATAAACAGCAGGTTGCCATTATCCCTCAAGAGAAAAGTGTATAACAGCTGTGTCTTACCAGTACTCACCTACGGGGCAGAAACCTGGAGGCTTACGAAAAGGGTTCTACTCAAATTGAGGACTACGCAACGAGCTATGGAAAGAAGAATGATAGGTGTAACGTTAAGGGATAAGAAAAGAGCAGATTGGGTGAGGGAACAAACGCGAGTTAATGACATCTTAGTTGAAATCAAGAAAATGAAATGGATATGGGCAGGATATGTAATGAGGAGGGAAGATAACCGATGGTCATTAAGGGTTACGGACTGGATTCCAAGGGAAGGGAAGCGTAGAAGGGGGCGGCAGAAAGTGAGGTGGGCGGATGAGATTAAGAAGTTTGCAGGGACAACATGGCCACAATTAGTACATGACCGGGGTAGTTGGAGAAGTATGGGAGAGGCCTTTGCCCTGCAGTGGGGATAACCAGGCTGACGATGATGATGAATGAACCCGAGGTGGTCAAAATTCCCCCACTGCAGGTTCCCCACCACAAAGTCCTCCGCTACAGCGTCAATCATAATCAGATCGCGGCCCAGGCACGACAAATCTCAGCATTTAATTAATTAGGTTGGCATATCAGTTAAACGCAAACGAATGGTAAAGTTATACAGAACACTCGCCGATGTTACGACCCACTTGATTGAATGAATACCGGTACTGAGTATGCAGTGAACATTGTTTACTTGCCACGCAGACTTGTTTGGCCAGGTTTGGTCTCTCTCTCTATCTCTCTCCTTCCCCGCTCTCCTTTTTTTTCTGTCCTTGTTTTCTAATCAATTCGCGACAGTGTGGTGACAGAAAGTGCAGCTTGTCCATATTTTAATAAATCTAGAATAGAGGAGATGTCTGTCTCTCACGAAGAAAACAAGGAAGCGTAGCCTCCATTCAGTGATTTCGAAACAAAACGGAGAAAGTTAGCCGACACTAGCAAGAAAAAAAAAAGAGACAATAAGAAAAAAAAAACACTGAAGAAGGCTTTGAAACTGGCTCGGTTCTGTGTACCGAAGAAGACGACAAAGAGAAACGAAGCGAGATAAGAATGGGAGGTCAAAGAGTAGAGGTTGACTATGGCGACACGTAACGTGTTCATCGCGATGCTTTGCTGCAGGAAGTGTCGCACTGAGCGCAAAAACAAGTCAGCGCCGTAACATCGGAGCGACGAGATACACAAAGTGCGCTGTCATTTCACTCAAGTTTTCCTTACATCGTTTTAGTGTCCCGCGCCATCTTAGGCTGATCGCACGCATCCGTTTGGCATAATAGGCCGGCAACAAAACGTCTTACAGGGCAGCAGACGCGCGTCTGCTCGGTGCACCGTGGTATTCTTACATGTACGCTCCAAGTGAGCCGTCTGCTAGCGGTTACCGGGTGTTTTTATTTACCAGTTTTCGCTGAGATCGATCCTCTTCTCTATCGGGTTCTTTTTCTTCCTTCTGTGTTTGTTTTTTAATCTGCACTCCACTTCGTCCGGGAAGAAAACTCGATGGCAAGCAAACACAGAGAAAAAATTCCCTGGCGGGCAGGGACGAAAAGAGGGGTGTGCGGTCGATCCTTATTCCATTGCGGGCCATACGGTCAGCGTAGAGTACACACGGGTGGCCTCAGAAGCAAGGATAGAAAGAAAAATACGAACACGCGAAAAAGGGGAGCGAGGCCGAGGGAAGGGAACTCTTAAAACTGGCTGCTGGGGGACGTAAACTGATTACAAAGACTTCCCGCCTGTTTCCCCTCCCTCTTCCTGGCGTCGGTGCTTCGTCCCACCGATTCCTCCCGCGGAGCTCGTTTCCTTGCATTTCCGCTCTCTTGATTCCCTGCCTCGTGGCCTCGGTGGTCGTTCGCCACTTTCGTTTCTCCGGCACGCAAAGGGGCGGGAGAGGCGCTCCGCGTCCTTAATGTCAACTCCACTTATAACGGTGGCTCCTCGAACGGCGCGACATACGAACATGCGATTTTACTGTCAGCAAAGCAAAGAGCTGCCCCACGATTACGACAGCTGATTGTATTTCGCAATGTTTCGACCACAGCTATAAGGAGAATCATTTAAGGCCGCTGCTTGTGAAACTCTGAAAGCCGAGAAACAAGCGGCGCATTTCTCCGGTCAGGAGGAACGCGCGTGAATTGCGCATTGCTTTAAACAATATATTAGTTCTCTAAGTGGATAGGCTTCTCGCAATGGAGAGATCTGACTTAGTGAAAAGAGAAGTAAAAATGTTAAGCGTGTTAAGCTTTGGCTCCAGAAAACTTTCCATTGATACGATTGCGTTGCGGAATGCCTAATTTCATCAAGCATTTCTGTGTCAATATGTGTGGCAACTATCTCGCGCTCACAAAAGTCCTTTATCATGCACGTACTGTAGACCCACAGAACGCATCATGTGTTCGAGATGGTTGTCGCAACTATGGTTCTCTGTGTCTCCAGTGTAGGGGAGCGGAAGGAAGAGACATGCATCGTAAAGGATACCGTATAGGTGCGTTTTCGCGCAGGTGAATATACAACGGAGCCAGTTAAAGAGCGTGCGAGCGTCTGGCTTGCGGGCAGTTTGCGTTTGTTTATTTTCGTTTTCTTTGTGAAAGCCACGTTTCCAGTTAGGCGCGTGTATTCAAGCACTCTACAGCCGCAGGCACTGCCGCCAAGCCCCTGTGAAAACTCGCGAGGGGAAGGGAAGCAGTAAACGCGGATATGCCGGCGCGAGTGAAGAGCTCCTCGCGGGCCTCGCTCTCCGCAGCCTCTCTGCATCGAGGATCGTCGGGCACCATCTGTCAGGAGGGAGGCAAATACAGCTCGCCAGTCACCAATACATGCGCAGGCAGGCATCCGAACGATCTCTCTATAGACAAACAGTTCCGCCAGCTTTCCCTGCACCCCCCCCCCCTACCTTCTCATCGAATCCCTGCCGGTGTCGTCGTACAAAACGCGCCAGCTCGCACCGTTCCGGCGGAAGGGATCCATTCTGGCGTAATGATATGCAGATCTCAGTGTCAACAAAACCCGATGATTTGTACGCGTCGCGCCTGCTGTTTATTCCTCGCATACAGCATCAGTCGCTTTGGACTAGCTATTTTCAGCTTTGCGTGTGTGTGTGTAGGTCTGCGTTTTCATCTGCGCGTCGGGGCCCGTTTAGCCAGCGGCAGCCACGTCAGAGAAAACGGGCGAGAGTTGTAGCTCGCTCCGCGATGCGTGCGCGATATGCAGGCGTCGCGCGGACAGTTTGCCCGAGGGCTAAAAACATGAGCCTGTGATAGGGGAGCGTGTGGGAGAGATATAATTTTAGGTGGTTAATTCACGAGAACTGCTTATTTCCGCCCCAGAAAGGTTGTGTCTGTCATGACAGCTATATCTCTCTACACCCACTCGTCATCGCACAGAGCAAGCATCTTGCTTCTATAAATCTCTATATTTAAACTATCTCTATCTCTCTCTCTCTCTCTCTCCAACACACACTTATTTTCCCTTCTTATTTCCCCAGCATTTTTTTTTCAATGGCACCATCTGGAAGGTAAGTGTGCGGTGTTGAATGTCTGGACTGTGGGTCCTCCGAGCATCAGGGGTACGTGTCCCGGTCCAAGACGGTAGCTTCCCAGGGAAAATAGAAAGTGGATGAGGCGAGGGGTGATAGCTGGCTGCGGCCGCCGGCGGGCTTCATGAATTTTTGAAAGTACGGCTTCGAAGTGGCGGGGATGGGGAGGGGATACCGACGAGGGCTTTTGTTTGTGGGTCGAGTTTTCCCACTCGCTTCGGCTCGCGTGGTAGCTTTACAGCCTCAAGTCTTTTGGTACGTGCACTGCAAACATTCCTGGAAACGGCGTGCGCGCTCTGCAAGGTGCGTGTGTGCTGCCGATTCCGGGCGGCCGACAGCTGAACGCAAAGAAGCAGTGCCGCTCCGGGAAAGGAGACGGGAAGGAACGAAGAGGTATAGGGGGCGACCACATACGCAGTTGGGAGTTTGTTTTATGGATCTATCAGGGGACCAAGTGGTCTGGTGAGATGGCTGTATTGATCCCCTGGCCTCCTCGGTGCCGTTTGTTGTTTTCGCCCCGATGTGCGCACCATGAGCACGCCGAGAGGCGGGAAGCCCCCGAGTGATTGAACATCGGCAACTGGCTGGTGCGTCTACCTGACGAATGGGAAGCTTTGGAGGATCTTCGGCAAAGAGAGTAGAGGGAAAATACCAGCGGCAGTCCGTCTTCTTTCTCTTGAGGGTGAGGGGGGTAGAGAAGAAAGGAGAGAGAAAAGTCTGTTTCCTGCGGATCATCATAGGATCTGCGAGGAAGCCCATAGTGTTTCCCCTACCTTACGTATCGGTCTTCGTTTTTGATCCGCTACTCTTCCTTCCTATGGATGTTTCTCTCTTTTATTTAGGCCATTCCGTGCTTCGTGTTTTTGCTATGGAGCTACGAGATTTTATTAACTTGTTAAACCAGTGCGGTGGCCCAATGGTTATTGTACTTTTGACTTGCGGCCTTGTTGGTGCGACATCTTTGATATAGGGTTTCAGCGAAGAAACTTTTTAGCATGGACACAGGAAGGACACACACTTGCGCTTGTGTGCGTCCCTCCCTGCGTCTGTGTGAAAATGTTTCCGCGCTAGAAGGCTATATATATGAAAGGATATTCTACATCATGTTTTGTTTACAAGATATTTCCAGCGCTATAGGATGCTCAAACGATGTGCTGCAGGAAAACTTGCGTGGAAACACGCTTAATTTGCGTTTGTTGCACTCTTGCTCCCTGCACCTGCGCGGAAGTCCCACGCGAAGTTACAAAATAACGAAACGCGTGTTATCCTTATTTAAAATATAGTTTCCACGGCATCTAGCGAAGAACAAACCCACTTCGGCGTGTTTCTAAGACGTGCTAGATATTATCCATCGAATTCGTGCAGCTTCTGATCATCACTTTGTCTTTTGTCACCTCTACCCCGGTGCTTCAGTTCAGACATGTGACGGACATGTTCGACAATATTTGCCTCAGCTGAACAGTCAGACTAATAATATTGTTTACACTCCGACATATTTACTGGTATAAGCGCATACATGTTTACACTCCGACTATATGCGCCACACTGTCCCCTAAGCACTACAAGACTAAGGAGGTATCATCTTTTGTCAATTCAGCAGAAAACATCAGCGATAATCTACCAGCCTTGTTTTCTGCTCCCTACCGATTCCACAGAAGCGCAGCATTTTTCTTACGCTGATGTCGTTTGTGCGAAATACGAGTAAGCAGCGCACTTATCCGACGTCGCATAAACTTAGTTTTCATTCGGCAAAAAAACTAACAAGAAATACAAAGCAAGAAAGATAGAACAAATACTTGGGAGTGTTTACCAAAGGACTCCAGAAGCACGAAGCCTTCATTGTGCCGGCGGCCTTCGTGCAGGGGGCGTAAAAGCTAAGGATTTGGCATTCCTCCCGGAAGGAAATATAAGGCTTCTCGTTCCTGATTCGGCGCTGTCGGACGAGCCGCACAGCGCAGCACTCTCTCTCTTCCCCCAGCCTACGAGCGGGCAACGCGTGTACTCGTAGCTCCTAATTCCGGAGCAGCGCACCTCGGTCGCGGTGAGCCCGCAATCTCATGAATGCGCTGAGCCCGAGCCGGGACCGCCTAACAGGATTGGCCGTCATCTTATAAACAATGCTTCCTCCTCGCCGAGCCAGGTCGGGCGACACAAAAACGGTGAAGAATGGGGGAGAGCGGGCGAGTGGTGCAGCGTATCTTTGGTCCGGGCGAGCGTGCTCGCGCGTGCGCCTAAACTCGTTACGAGCGCGCGACGCATCCCGGCAATATCCGGCCTCGAGGACTTCCCGGGAAGCAGGGCAGGACGGACGATGACGGGACTACAGTTCGGGAAAAGGCCCGTGGAGGCGAAGATGTGGTGTCCCTTTCAACCGCCGGCCATTACGTTATCTGGTTTGGGGCGGCCGACGGGAAGAGTGGCGCCGCGCAACACCCGCCGCGCGTGCACGCGGCTAAGCCTGAAATTGTCGTGCGGGCTTCTGCGCGGCTCGCCCAACTGCGCCCATTCTTGTGCATTATGCGCGTGTCCGCCGGTGAAAGTGAGTTACATACTGCGCCGAGTTGGGTCTGGATCGTATTCGCTATAACAATCGATAATAGCCGACAGCATGAATGAACATGCTCTGAGCGCAAAGTTTGCGCGATAGGCTACTTCTTTCGGATAAAGGGGGCGCGCGAACGCGCGTGTGTGAAGTTTTATTCAAAGCGTAGCAGTCTTACAGTGCACTTGGGGAGAAGGGCAAAATGAAAAAAAATGGCTGACGAGCGCCATCCCCCACAATCAGTCGTTGCATTCGGCAAAAAAGCAGCAAGGGCACCGCACAACACAGCGAACTTAACGCAGGCACAGTTTCACATTATGAAAACACGCAGTGAATAAGAACGCGTAACACCTATACTTACATGGCACTTGCACTGAATACGTGTACTGCGTCTTGCTATTTATCAACCACTCTGTAACGCTCTCTTTGTAAGCCCTAAAACAAGTGCTCTGGTAGATGAGGTCTTCAATGTGTTTATTAGTGTTAAGGAAATGTATAAGTTGAAATTTAAACGTTTGCGCTCCATAGTTCGTTCTTGTCTGTGGTGTTCTTCGAGAGACACGTCACCTCATAATTGGATTGTGGATGCGATTTTAAGTTTGAAAAGATTTTGCCTTTATTAGGCTATTAGTTGTTTCATATTCATTATACATAGGGAATGTGTGGCGGTGCTCTCGGAATACGGTATGTTGGTGACAGCTTTTATTGCCTTCTTTTTAAGGATAAAGCGTGAATCCAAGTTATCTGTGCGTAATATCATTTTGGGCCTATGTTCATTACACCGTTAATGCACAAAAGAAACAGTGTGGGCCCCACGATTGAGCCCTGTGGTACACCAACGTCGATAGATACGAAACGTGAAGAAAAACCATTTAATTTTGTGCATTGTAATCTGGAGGTTAAGTAACCAGTGAATAGTGACAGCGGTGTTCCTCTTATACCATAGCAAGGTAATCTGAGCAATAGTATCTCATGTTTTAACGAGTTGAGTGCGTTCTTGAAAACCACGTGCCAGCGGGCCGAGGGTATGTGTCCTTACCAGAACCAAAATAACTGTCGCTCGGAACCAAGAGCGCACGTTTATTTCTGATTCGGAGGTCTAGATGCGGCGCAGGTCGAAAGGCCCCTGCCCGGACGAGACTAAGCACGCTTCTTAGAAATGCCGGGCGACTCGTCATACGATCTTCCTGTCGTTTTGTTTAATTTCGTGGAATGGCAGTTGGCAGGAGCAGAGCTAGAGCGGAGATAGAGGAGAGAAGGAAGGCGTGAGTGCTTCTTTTGTGCACAAGTGAGAGTGCGTGGTAACAGCGGTTATAGCACCCGAGCGCGGCACACGGAAGTCTGCGCGGCAGCATGTCCTCATTAGTCGAGGCTAAAGCTGTTTCGCATTAGTCGCGCCCCGCAGGAAAGTGCGGCTCGTTAGAGATTTTGAACTCGCGACCCTGAAACTGGCTCCGAGGAGGTTCATATTCTCCGTGACGCTGATGCACCTCTCACACGTTCGGTGCTCCGCGCGTTGGGAGTTTTGCAAGACGGCGGGACATGCCCGGAGCCAAGTCTGACTATGCCCGCAATGATTACGCGACCCACTCCCGCAGTGCGATATACGCGGGAGAGCGCACTCTTAACAACTTTGTTTGTTGTCCTAATGGCGTGTTTGCCTCTGACAGCGCAGTTACGTCGCACTTTCCCGATTGCACAAAAGCGAAGCAGTGTATAGCGTGACTTTCCAACGAAATCAGCAATTCTGAATAGTTAGCTTCTAGTTTAGTTAGCTTCTAGTCCACTCTTTCCCTGCCATAACGTTCTGGACCATATCGCGTTAACTTTGCTCACACATACAACCTCACCAACGACACCGAAATAACCACTAACACACTGCGCTGCAACAACGTGTGTGTCCCGCTGCGTGCGACCGATTTCAGCGATGTTGAAGAAAAATTATGCATCGCTGCCGCAAGGCTAACTAAAGAAATTACGTCAGCCTTATCCAGAAAGTGCGTCTGTGGTAGTTAAAATCGTTCGGGCATCACTTTTGTTGCTGCTTCTATATGACAGTTCAGCTAGATCCTGTGGCTGTGTTGAACACCGTGATCTAGGAAGTTAGATTATCTGCAGTACCTGAAAGACTTGTCTCAAGTGCGAAACCAGGGGCCCTATAACGTAAAACAATTCCAATATGTTTCTATTCCAATTTCCTGACGTCAAATTTGCGTAACAACCCACGCACGCACCGGGCGGTCACCCACAGGGTTGTCTGAACAGACCAATCAAATGCTCTCCTCGTTCATAGGAGGTCACTTTTGCTTACTTGAAAAACGAATAACATTGCCTACACTGAGCGGCTTGTCGTATCTAATTGGTTCACAAGAGGCGAGGAGAACGCTCAAGTGGAGAGGGATTCACTGGGGCAGAGCCAGTGCACTGAAAATCGATAACCGAATGAAGAGGGTGGTGCCGGCGTCTGCGATTGGTCGGCTTTCCCTTACTTAGGTTGTGGTGGCTGCTCGAAAATCGCGCCGGCATGCAACGGAAGCTTAAGAACGACGCTAAAACTGACCCTCAGCAAAGAAGAGTTGGCAGAATGAGGTAGTAAACGTGCCGAAAGTGCTTGAAAACGTTACACGGTCACGCAAGAAGTTTTATTATACGCAAATACACCCATGCTCTCCGGCAGGTGCGAGTATCCAGCGTCTCAGCGATCGGCGGCAGCCATCTTTTATTCCATTTGGAACGGGGCAGCCTGCGGCTATTCCGAAAGAAATTCAGTTTTGTTCGGCATATTAATGCATTTTTATCGCGTACACGTCACTTTGATGTGGTGAGTTCCTGCGGTTTTGTGACGTCGCGTGACAGGCAGGTGAAAAGGGTGCAGCCCGAAAACTTTTTACCAATAGCCGAGGGCTAGTGGCGAAAAAGGGTCGAATCAGAAATAGCTGTTTTTCTTTTTTTCTGTCAAATCATGCATAATCAGTGTGTACACATCATATCAGATGGGGAGGTATTGCGGTTTTCGTGACGTCGCGTGACAGACAGGTGAAGTGGGGGGGTGGTCGAAAAAAGTTTTTGACCAATCACGGAGGGCTGATAGCAGAATTGGAATAGAAAAGTTTGGAATAGTTTTACGTTATAGCGCCCCAGCATGCAGCACAGTGACTTCGAAACATCTAACGGATGACGCTGCGTTGAAACAATCTACTTGCGGTTCTGAATGGATACCTTCACACGTAAGCATCGCCGAAAATGAAGACGCTGATCGGCTGGCTTTGCAACTTGCGCTCATAATGACTGCGTCTGCCCTGAAATTTTGTGCAAGCTTGATGACGCTCGTCTGCTGATTCGTCGCCACCTACTCAAGCAGCATCCAGACCAGCGCGTCGCAAATGGAACGTTCCCGCCCCGTGTTCTCGGTCGAGGCTTGCCTCGTCGCGCTAGAGCGCAACTGCTGAAGCTGAGGGTTGGCTGCGTGAACGTGTGCGAACGTTTATACAGACAAACACGTGTGGCCAATCCATCGTGTACGTTTTGAGGTTGCTGCGAGACCCTTCCGCACCCGACAGTGGAGTGTCCCGTTCTCATTGCGCAGCGCACGTCGCTAGTGAGGGACCGTCATCTCCTTGGCCTGCGGTGTACGACACTCGACGAATGTTTGTACCCGAGTGGTTGTGCGTCTCGACGCGATCAGGCCTCATCGCGTTCTCCTTACTTTTCTACAGGTAACTAACTTAGGTTCACGTTTGTAACCTTTTTCAAGTTTGAAATGACAAGACCTCAAACACTATTTCTTGTATTTTAACTTTCTTTAGTTGCGTGACCTGCAGTGACCGGCCCTACTGTGCGTGTTCTGCTGTATTCTTTGACATTTTTTACCTTGCTCTTTCTTTATTCTTTCCTCTCCTCCTTCTTATCTTCCATTTCTATGTTGCTGTCTCCTCCTTTCTGAAGAGTAGGCAGGCGTTGTGCCCCTTCCGGTGGTAGTTGCCAGCCTGCTCCTCGCTTTCCCTTTCTTGTCAAGTGTATATATGTTTAGAAATCAAATAATAATAACAACAACAATAATAATAATAATAATAATAATAATAATTTAGGGTCCCGGGAGCAAGTCCTGGACCAGGATGAATTTTTCTTCAACTGCAAGGCTTTCCTTTCGAGGAACCCGTATGGGTTTCGACTGTAGCAATTGCTACGATCGGGTGGATGTCTCATTTCCTCTTAATTAATTACTTCTCTCCACCCTGCGGGTTTCCGCAGAACTATTACGTCAATAATAATTCATGGCTGGAACGCCACCTCTAGTCAACGAAGACAGCCGACTTTGCAGTTGGATAACGGCTGATGCTCACCAGTTATAGAAGCGAGGAGCAAGCCATCACATAACTCATGTTCACAGAAGTCATCTAGAGCCCGTAGCACGCACAGACGCAGTGGCGTCACGCCGAAGTTCGTAGCTGATACAGACTCGCATTCTTTACAATGTCTGCGTACGAGTCCTCCCGCGATCTTTCCAGATGTATGTGACACCTTCTTTCGCCTGAAGCACCTCCAACTATTTATAGGGGTGTAGGTGTATGCAATATCTAACCGTCCCATATGAGGTTTATTGAAGTGCTCGCTCGCTCGCTCGCTCGCTCGCTCGCTCGCTCGCTCACTCACTCACTCACTCACTCACTCACTCACTCACTCACTCACTCACTCACTCACTCACTCACTCACTCACTCACTCACTCACTCACTCACTCACTCACTCACTCACTCACTCACTCACTCACTCACTCACTCACTCACTCACTCACTCACTCACTCACTCACTCACTCACTCACTCACTCACTCACTCACTCACTCACTCACTCACTCACTCACTCACTCACTCACTCACTCACTCACTCACTCACTCACTCACTCACTCACTCACTCACTCACTCACTCACTCACTCACTCACTCACTCACTCACTCACTCACTCACTCACTCACTCACTCACTCACTCACTCACTCACTCACTCACTCACTCACTCACTCACTCACTCACTCACTCACTCACTCACTCACTCACTCACTCACTCACTCACTCACTCACTCACTCACTCACTCACTCACTCACTCACTCACTCACTCACTCACTCACTCACTCACTCACTCACTCACTCACTCACTCACTCACTCACTCACTCACTCACGCACTCACGCACTCACGCACTCACTCACTCACTCACTCACTCACTCACGCACGCACGCACGCACGCACGCACGCACTCGCTCACTCACTCACTCACTCACTCACTCACTCACTCACTCACTCACTCACTCACTCACTCACTCACTCACTGCAGTCAACACAGCTTATGGCGCACAGGACAAATAAAACTACCCTAGTGGACACGCCAAACACAAGCCAGAGTACCGCACACATTCGTATCAATCAAATTCAATTGCGATGCATGAAATGCACTGGATCACATATTCGAGGAGAATTGATTCGACTGCAAACGCACTTTCTCCAGACACACTCGTACAAATGTGCACATGTCCCGAATTCAATCGGCTATGCATACGTCCAGCCGCGGTGTGCTGTACCCAATCGTGCCTGTAGTTTATATTCGTTTGGTTTCTTTTTTGCTATCTTGAAATCGGTCAGTGAACAAATTACAAGAAAAAAGGGAAGAACTATAAAGAGGTTCATGCTCATAAGTCCCAGCGCGCATCCAAGAGAAAACGAATTTATCTATACTGGTCCTTCATTACGGCAACTGGACGCGGGGCTGACGGAATAAATAAACAAATAAATAAACAAATAAATAAGTTAGAACGAAAGAGACTGACGATACAAAGAGCACATCGTCGCACGTTCGAGTTGAACTCAAGCGTTCCAGCTACACAGACGTCGGGTCCGCAGCCGGGCAACAAGCGCCGCTACAGCGGAGCTCCGTGGCGAGGGCCGGATGCATGCGGTGAGGGGAAGCTAATCAGGCTCTGCGGCGGAGAGCCCGATTCCCTCCGCAGCCGATAGCTGTTCGTGTATGAGCGCAGCAATCGATGGCACCTCGTAGTGCGCTCCGGGAACTGTGACCGGAAGGCGGATACTTTCTTCGGGGCGATAACTGACATGTCGAGCCGCGGTCGATTTCATCTCCCAGACGACGGCGACCAGGCCACGCACACGCCCCGTCCTCGGCGCTGACATTCCGCTGGCGGCGTGTCTGTCCTCTTTGTGGCTTCCCTGCTTGTTTTCTCTCATCTGCTCCGTGGCATGTCACGCCGTCTTCCTCTACTTACTATTTTATTCTTTCGCTCCCTTTGTGCGCGTCCCTTTGTCTATGCTTGGGTCGTACTATTATTTTGCTGTTGTCGACATCGTTTACCTACCCTATGGATGTAAGCGAAAGTAGCGGGCAATGGAAGTGAAATAAAATAAGCTCCTTGCTTTATACAAGCGATGAATGGAGTGGCTAACCGCTTCCATGAAGCATAATTGAAAAAGGAAAGCAGTTTCGGTATTGAACAGCTTACATTTGAAAGCAGTTGCAATATCAGCACCAATGCAATAAAATGTTGATTTAATGGCAGGAGGCAGTTCTTCCGAGATGTCATCTGCTGAGTATAGTACACTGATTTCAATCAATACATTTATCCATGCAAAATGTACGAACGTTGACAGAAGGATACTTATACAGTGTGATGGGGCCCCGTACGAAAGTTAGGCACTACTTTTGACGAACTACGTTAACAATGCGTTGACATGAGCTGCATTTTACACTGTTGTCACGAGGTTCCGTGATCGTGTTATCAAGGTGAGCTCAGAATTTAAGTGTACACACAACTTAAGTGTGAACACTAAGCGCAAAAACGAACATAGCGTCCTTCTCTGCCTCTCAAAAGCTCACATGTTCAGCAAGCAAAATAACACAGTTGAACCTATTGTTACGCTGTGCGGTGGAGCCGAAACAAGAAGAAGAAGAATTTTTGTTCGTTTACTCTAGTTAGCCTACCAATTTTAGTATTTAATAAAGATTGCCTAATTTCACTCAAACCTTGGCCAATCCCCTACAGTGGGTGTGCGCCACCGCATAAGGAATACCATACCATACCATACCAATGCCTGACTGGCTGCGATCCTGTCTCAACGCTCCCTCGATCATCTTGTGAATAAACCCAACTCATCCCTAACAACTTTGGTAGACGGTGCGGGGTAATCGCTCTGGACAACCTTCTTCAACGCACCCTCTGACGAAGCCGGCGCTTGGTGACAAAAAATTCTGCCCGCGAAATGTCCCCAGCGCAGCATGTTTTTTTGCCTAAAGCGACCGTAACAGCTAGTAAGACAAAAGAAGCAGGAATAGATGTTACATAAAGAAGTAAAATAGAAAGAAGGCTTGCTTCGGACAGCTACCGGTTAAAGGGGTGGAGACATCAAAATTTTCCTTCATGCGTTTGTTGATTCAAACGTTGCGTCATGCTTCAGGGAGCACGATACACACAGCGGGATTCATATATATCCGACAAATAATTTAATAATAGCATTATTATACCGAGCGATTTCGGTTTCGGTTTCTGGGCTCCGGGAGATGCTATGACGTCACAGAGGAGGAAACGCAACATGGCTTGGTCACGTGGGCCACAAAAAATAGTGACGTAAAACTATGCTGCGTCGTCTGCTCGTGCATACGCGTGCTCTGCCAGCAGAGGTCAACTGGCGATTCGAAGTGCACGTCGCGATTATTATAATTATTGCGAAGAGCGACAACAACGGTAAGGAAATATTGCGGCTTGTGAGAGTCGGTGATTCATTCCGAAGCGCCGTAAGCTTTAGCTTCGAAGTGAACCGGAAAAGGCCTAGCCACGATATCGGCGGCGCCGAACGATCAGCGGCGGTGAAGCTGCCGTCGGTGCACAGAGTGACCACTCCTCGGACGCTGATTGCCGCACAAATGGGTCCCGGGCCCGTGCTCTCTACAGCTAGGAAATCTCGCCGTTCGCAAGCAAAACCGCGGGGGCCCGCGAACGGCAAACGGCGTGCGGCGAGTTTCCGTGCCGGTAACGTGGACGGGCCTTCACATTGAGAAAGGCCAAGCGGAGGAGAGACCGCTCCGAGCTGCCGAACTATGCGACTATGCGAGGAGAGAAGCGGACAACACGAACGCTGCATATCCTGGTCCCTTTCGGAGTCGGCCGGCTACTGTTTTTACACTCAAACGTGTAAAGGCCCGTCGGCACGGCAACTCGCCGCACGCAGTTTGCCATTCGCGGGCCGCCGTACGGCGTTCGTGTCGTCCACTTCTCTCCTCCTGTGTCCGTGTCTGCACGCCTTATCCCTTCTTTGCATTAAGAGAGGATTTCTATATGCCTGTAGCTCGGTCATAGTGGAGGCTATGCTCGGTCGCTCGGCTCAGCAGGCTCCGTAATCGGCATTTCATCGCTACTACTCACACGTCACGTTTTTGTGCTGGTGTGCTATGACGTCAATATTTTCGTTCCTCCTCTGTGACGTAGTAGCTGCTGCGCTAGCGATGGGTCTCGACTACGAGAAGGAGTTTTTAATGACTTTTTGGAGCTGAATTAAAATTATTTTGAAATGTTTGCAGCGTCCGATACCTCGTTCTGGGTGTCCTTGCATACGGAAGCAGCCTACAACATGCTTTTCATAGCCTCAAAATTTGGTGTCCCAACCCCTTTAAGTTAGCCTGTGCGTGCTTCGATAAGCCTGACAGGAAAGTGCTTAATAAAACAAACAAGCTAGGTTGATCGGGTAAACAGCCCTCGCTCCAATCGCAAAACTTGTTTCACGCTGAACTAAAGAGCAAGAACGGAAAGGTAACAGAAACATCAGGAATCACACGCGCCGGCGTTCTTTCTTTCGTTCTGCTGCGTCCAAAAGTCCAGTTTGTCTTCCTTTATTTTTTTGTTTCTTTTTCATTTTGTGTGTACGGTCACTACACGACGAGCAGCAATTTGATGTCGCCCTCCAAATCTCGCGCGAAGCATAAGAAGGCGACACGGAAGCAGAAGAAGGGATGTCTTGCGCAGAATCGGGCCCTCACTCTGCATCGCGATCTCGCGCGTGACTGCGTTTCCGGCAGCGCTCACCGCGGCGGCGCATCGCTCTTGCGCGGCAGCCAGAGCGCGCTCTCGGTGAGACCCGCGCGCGCACACAGCGTCAATTGGAGCGTGCACGCGCCGCGACAGCAGCGGCCGCGCGCAACTCGGGCGGGCGGCGCGTATCTTCTCCTCGTAAGCCGTCCGCAAACAAGTCGAGCGGGGCCACCGGGACCTCCTGGCGGGGAGGTCGCCGACGCTGCGAGTCGTGGCTCCCGCAGCGGCGACATTCCTGCTTATCTGCGGGCTCCCTCTTCATCGTCGTATACTACAGTTGGACGCCGTTGCTCTGCTCGCGAATCGCCTTTGTTTAAGAGCACGGCGGAGGCCGGCGCGAGCGGCCGCCGCGGACTTGCGGGCCGTAAATCAGTCGCCCGGCGGGGCGGCTGGTCTGTTGAAGAGCACAGGTGGCATACCTGGCTGATACGCGCGGGCCGCCATATTTCACGGTGCTCTGCGCGCTCCTTCCTATCTGTGAAGCCTGGTGCTTCCTGCCTGTACAGGGCCGCTCTGCTCGGCGCTTGGCGGTGGTGGCCGCGAGGCCTCTTGCGTGGAGAGCCGCGGCTGTGTCCGCGCGTTACTCACGCAGCAGTGACCGAACCCCGCCAATTTGAAGTAATCCCTCATGCGCCTCTCTTTTTCTCTTCTTTTGTTAACATTTTACAGACTGACAGACAGACACACACACACAAACATTATATATATAAAGGCCGGTCTCATCGGCCATGTAACTGTCGCATTCCGCGTTGTATTCAATCATACACAGCAAAGTTCTGCAGTGCAGAAACCTTAGCAGGATGAAAACTGGGAGTTGGTGACGTGTCGTTCCGGTGAGCCGATGGCTTTCGTCAGACGCATTGAGCGCAAAGCCGTCGTCTTCATCTACAGCGACGTTATGAGAGCCGCCTGTCGGCCGAAACGTCAAGTACCGAACTTCCAGTTGCTTATTTTCGTGTGTCCAGCCCGATTATGACCACCACTGTCGTCTTCATTCTAATCGCAGCATTTCAAAGACACATACGAATAGCCAAAGAACCGATAGCTGACAACTGTCGCAATGGCTGGTGAGAAACTTTCAGATGCAAAAATGCATATGTGTGCGCGACGTCTGAGGAATGGAACGTGCTGAGTCGTATCTATGCCTAATTGCCCTCAACAAGCTACATCCCCCCCCCCAAAAAAAAAGGAAAAAGAAAAGAAAGTACAAGTAAAAAAAAGCGCATTATGCAGTCTTCGTACTGCGCTCCGGGGTAAAAAACATTGATCCATTATGCTCAAATCCTGCATGCATCCTTTATTCACCAGAAGAACACACCCAACTGCACGTTAACGCAAATGTTCGCACGGTTAAGCGCTCATGCAAGCGAATAATGACGCAACTTTTGCTGCTCGTTATAAAAGTTTATGAATTTTTTTCAAGTCGTGTTAGGATGTCAATTACGGTACAATTCCAAGACGCCAGGATTATTTATTTCGTTATTCGTTTTGATTGTCGTATTCGACCATGAATATCCCACGATGTGAGCAAGTTCAACGATAGAATAAGAAAGGAAAGACTTACCACGTACGGGACGTTGCTTTCTGGCGGTCTTTCCGGGAACCTGGAACAAGGTACATGAAATGTTATTTTCGGATTTTTGACAGAAGCAAGATATACTGTTTCCCGGACATGCGTAAATAAGCGTATCAGCACAGCCCCCAGATGAGAATACAAGCCCAACCGGAAAGTTTTACTTTTGCCTGCATGGCAGGAATTCGGTGATTACCAGTGAGTTTGCATTATTTTACTACCGTCGCCTTCCGCCATTCGCAAAGCGGGGCCAACAGCAGATAAACGACGACGGCTGCTCCCTACGGCCGCATTGGCGCGGGGCACGTAACTTTTTGAAAGAAATAGATAAACAAAACATATGACGAGCCTTCCGGTTTCATTTCATTCTTTTTTTTTTCCTCAACACGACAGTAAACACTCGCATCCTCGCTGGAAGCGCACCCACTAACAGGGAGCGCCGCGTTTCTTACACGCGCCGACTCTTCCACAAAGTTTGGCCCATAACACGCGGAGCGTTTTCGTACAGCGCGCCAGCGGCGAGCCTTTTTCTCTCTGGTTTCCTCCTTGTTTTTCTTGCTTCTGAAGAGAGGCCGAGAGCAAAGACTTTCAGGGGGAAGGGAGGCACATGCTTACAGGCTTGTCATGACCTTGGTTTTACGAGGTATATACGCGAGCCCCTGCAGAACGTGCTCTTTGTTCGCCCTAACTACGTGTACGTACGGAAGCGCTCTTTGATTTTCTGAGCCACGAGCCTCTCCGCGGAGCGGCTTCAGGCAAGACGGCGAAGCGGGCCGGCCTGTACACGTACCTAGCCACGGCTACAAAGTACGTGCTTCCCCGAGCGTCTACGTATACGTCTAACTAAAACTATAGCGAGGGAACGCGCGTCGTTTCGCTGCAAGATTTCTTGCACCGTGAGTTCGCTTTTATTCCGCGTTTGTACAGCGCGACCTTCTGCTGCGCGAGTGTGCGCCCGAAGTGCGCCACGCCAGGCGGCCGGTCGTAAATTCTCGCGCTGGCCGCGCCTCCACCCCCCCCCCCCCCCTCGCCCTGCTTGCGTGCGGCTCCGCGTCGGCCGCACTTTCTTCGTTGCTTCCTTCCCATTTATCCTTCCCGCCCCCCCCCCCCCCCCATTTCTCGTCCCCTGCGGGTTTCTGCTCGTTGCGCGCGTCTAACAGGTGGTAATGCGCGAACGCGGCGGACTC
Organism: Dermacentor albipictus; assembly: GCF_038994185.2. Lineage (NCBI taxonomy): Eukaryota > Metazoa > Arthropoda > Arachnida > Ixodida > Ixodidae > Dermacentor > Dermacentor albipictus. The sequence goes on from NC_091821.1 coordinate 75,008,607, forward strand.
GTCTGCGATTGTTTGGAAACCATAAAGACGGCCCCGGCCGCACCGCCGGGGTCACGGCTCCTGGAAACTGAATGCCCTCCCTGCATCAGTGCGATGCTTCTTCTATCAAAGATAAAAGCGCCGTCTCGGAGGCTTCGTAGCGATAGTGTTCAAGTTGTAGCAGGGGAGGAAGAAAGAAAACGACGCCTTAATTTTTTCTACTGTATAATAGAACAAACAAAAGTAGGGGGTCCTTGAACGTCGACACCATCGGTGTCAGTATTAGTTCACTTCGAATCACATGAAAGCTCGCGGGGCCTGTTCATTTTTGTTTATTTTTAGTTTTCGTCATGATTATCCCAAAATTTTTCGATAGGCACCCAGAATTGGTAAAGAAGTTCGGTGCTCCCGCGGCGGCAGCGACAGCCAAGTTCTAATTGATATTCTATGGCTTTCAGTTACGGGCCTATAGAGGTGTCTTACATTTACATACGAGTTATTGTCCGAACAGAAAGAATATATTTGTTTCAGCACCATCAAGAAATGGTGCCTTTGATATCATGATAATGAGGCGTGAAGTAATCGAAGGCGCGATCGGTGAGGCTAGGAAATAGTACCCCTGCGTACATTAACACAATTGCCGCTTGTCATCTGTCTTCCAGCACCAGCCTTTTTCACGACTGTTAGACAATCTGGGAGAGGGGAAGGAAATGTATATATCGGAGCCGGGGAGGAGAGGTGCGGGAATGTTAGGTCTCTGTATGATTCTAGTTGTATGACACTGTGCGTTCAGAGGAATAAGAAGTGAATTCCGCACTGATTTGCGGTGTCCCACAGGGCAGTGTGTTATCGCCGCTTCTGTTTAACACCGTACTCGACGCGCTTCCTAGTCGCTTGCCTCGGGACAGTGACTTCCCTGTGAGCATAGCTATCTATGCAGATGATATTGCTCTGTGGATAAGCGGCCCGTCGCACCTTGGTCCGCGGCTTCGTGCAAGCTTGTAAAGAACTCTGAACGCAACTTCGGAGTACTTGGGTGAAATTGGTCTGCACATATCACCTGCTAAGTCGGCTGCAATAGCATATCATTCTAAACAACACGCTCGTCGAACAATTGAGCCGACATTACCTTGACAAGACGTCGATAAGCTGGGTGCGACAACACCGTTATTTGGGATTAATTGTGGATGATCGCATCTCTTGGCGTCCTGCCGTTCAGTTTGTACGACGGCAATCGCAAGACCTCGTTAAGTATCTGGCCGCCTTGACTGCTATATATGCTGGCTGCGACCAAACAATGGCTCTCCAGGTGTACCAATCATTTATACTCTCAGGCATAATGTAAGTATTAGCAGTCCTGTACGTACCACCTAGTTTGATGGCCCAACTGGAACGAGATCATCGCGTTGCCATTCAACTAATGCTTAGATTACCTCATGAGGCACAATCCGTTGCATTACTCACTGAAGCGCATCGGTTACCCCTGAGGCTGCAAGCAGACCAGAGAGCTCGGTATCCTATTGAGCGTCTGCACAGCGCATCGAATGATCAATCGCTCCTTGATCGTCTCATTCACCTACCATTATCTTGCATGGGAAGAAAAATGGCATTATTTATGAACAACGCTGACATTTCTGAACATGCTACTTCAGTTAGGCCTCCACCTCCGAAAGATGTCACCAAACACGTGTTACCCATTTACCTCACAATCCCTGACATGCACAAACAGTCTGATATGCCTCTTTCGGCAATATTCCAATTGGCTCAATCTCACATGTTCGACAATTTTCCAGATTATCTTCAAGTATTAACAGATGCATCTGTAGACAGCGACGGCCAAAGCACCTCCACGGCTTCTTTCTGCCCTTCGACTCGAGTATGACGTATACTTCATATACTCCCTCCAGCCTCGTCAACAACTGCGGAGCTAGCAGCGATTAATGTTGCACTGAAATACGTGCAAGAGGAGTTAACCGAATCGAATATAGCCATCTTTACGGACTCTCGCACCGCCCTTACCAAGTTATAACGCAGTCAGATTGATTGTCTAAGTATGCGCAGCATTACTGACTCTGCAAACAAAATTTCATCACATGGGGTATCTCTCGTTGCCCAATAATACCTTCACACGTAGGGATCGCCGAAAATGAAGAGGCTGATTGGCTGGCTTCAACTTGCGTTAATAACAACTGTGCCTGCCCTGAAATTTTGTGCAAGCTTGATGACGCTCGTCTGCTGATTCGTCGCCACCTACTCAAGCAGCATCCAGACCAGCGCGCTGAAAATGTAACGTTCCCGCTCCGTGTTCTCAGTCGAGGCTTGCCTCGTTGCGCTAGGGCACAACTACTCACGCTGAGGATTGGCTGCGTGAACGTGTGCGAACGTTTAACAGACAAGGACGTGGGGCCAATCCATCATGTACGTCTAGCGATTGCTGCGAGACACTTCAGCACCTGATATAGGAGTGCCCTACTTTCAGTGCGCAGCTCATGTCGCTAGTGAGGGACCATTGTCCTTGGCCTGCGGTGTACGACACTCGACGAATGTTTGTACCCGAAGTGGTTGTGCGTCTCGACGCGATCAGGCTCATCGCGCTCTCCTTACTTTTATAGAATTAATTAAGTTAGGTTCACGTTTGTACCTCGGACCCCGTTTCTTCTATGGAACATTCTTTAGTAGCGGGACCCGCAGTGGCCGGCCTTACTGTGTGTGACCTGTACTGTGTGTCCTACTTTATTCTTTGAGATTTGTCATCTTGCTCTTTCTTTCTTCATTCCTCCCCTCCTTCCTATCTTCCATTTCTATGTTTCTGTCCCCTCCTTTCTGAAGAGTAGGCAGGTGTTGTGCCCCTTCCAGTGGCAGTTGCCAGCCTGCTCCTCGCTTTCCCTTTCCTGTCAAATGTATATATGTTCGCAAAACAAATAATAATAATAATAATAATAATAATAATAATAATAATAATAATAATAATAATAATAATAATAATAATAATAATAATAATAATAATAATAATAATAATAATAATAATAATAACTACGGCGGCGGCGACGACGACGACGACGACGACGATGATGATGATGATGATGATGATGATGATGATGATGATGATGATGATGATGATGGTCTTCCGCTTGGTGCTCATGAACAACCGCTCATCATCGCATTAGAGCGACTGGGCGACCAGCCTCAGACTGCAGGCAAGATAGTAGAACTGCTACCTCGCCGTTAAACGGCTCACGAGGCTCTAAAAGTGCTACAGCATTTTTTCTTTATTTTTGAACGATCAATTGGTTCGCGCTATTGCCTTGGGTTCAATAATGTTTATTTTATGTCCGCATATATTAATGGAACCTTCTCTCTTTCTCGTCCTTTCATCTTTGTAGGGTAGCCGGGCAGACTCCTTCCGGTTAAGCTTCCTTCCTTTTTCGCTTCACATCTTATATTTCTCACGGGAATCAAATTTACCAAGAATATGTTGAACAAATAACATTAAATAAAATAAAAACAACGCACATATGAGAAATTGACAGGATCCTCGAGCTTATAGTGCAAAATTAATGGAGACCATTAAAATTCGTACGGTCTAAACTCTTGTTTTGAGACAGCACTGTAAACATGACTTGTTAAATGTTCATTTTCTAACTGGACGCTCCTGCGACTAAGGAAAGATTTGGCTGTGTATGTTGGTAGGTTTAGTTTAAATCTCAAACAAATTTTTAAATGTAATTAAAGGAAGGGTCCGCGCCTTTATTGGCACCGGCTACTCCTATTCGCAGGGAGCGCAAAACCAAAAGCACTGCACTGGAGAGACAGTCATATATAACCCGAACATCGGCGAAGTTGCGCGAAGGAGTTAAGGGAGGCACAGATGAGAGTAACAAGACATAAATAATTAATCACTAATAATTAAGATCTGGAGTTTTAGGCGCCAAAACCACGATCTGATGTTGAGGCGCGCCATAGCGGGGTATAATACCCCGGATTTATTTTGACCACCTGGAGTTATTGAACGTGCACCAAATACACGGTACACGGGCGATTTTGCTCTCCGTTCCTATCGGAATACAGCCACCACTGACAGGATCGAACACTCGACGTCGACCTCAGTGGCGCAACGCCAAAGCCACTGCGATACCGCTGCGGGAAGCCGCAGCCACATGCAACGTATTTCAGACGTATTTTTGGCGTGTCGCGCTCCTTCGTCGACGCGTCTGTAGCGACGGCCGCAGTGCCCGCCACGTGGTTACCGGCTAAAAAGGATAACTTATGGCACACATTACGAGCTTCATAACAGGTTCGCTGTCTCGCAGCGTGAAGTGGACCTCCTGTGAGCTGAACGACGCCACGCCCTGCAGACGTCGGAAACAGGCTTCAGGTGGTCGCCGCTTGAGAGACGCACACAGTTCCGTCAGGATCGTTTGAGAATCACTACAATATAACCAGTCTCAGTGCGATCTATGCTGACGCAATGATGCGCAAGGCAGACAGAATAGCATATAGTTAGGTGACGGTAGAAGATGTCACCTTCAATCATTTAAACGTTTGTTCTAGCTTCACGTCTGATATGATGAATGCGGATGCAAGTGAATTAGTTTGCCACAATCCGTCCGCATACAAACGAATATATTATGGATGAGTATAAAGGGTGCCTCAACTATCATGCACCAAGATTTAAAAAATATGCAAATGCCACGTATCTGGATAGTACCAAGGTAATGTTGTTTGCTATTACTCGGATATACTCAGATTATTGTTTTCATTCCGCCTAATTTCATAATTAGTTTTAATTAATTAGCACACTTCTCAAATATTATAATTAGGTCAAAAGCGTCAATCAGAAAGCTGTACAGCAACACAAAAAATTCGTGATACAGCTTTCTGTTGCTCAATACGTGTTACATAAAAGTGTTTTATCGAGCGTGGAAGAAGCCCGCGAATACACGCAAGATTGCCGCGCGACTGGCCGTTATCCTTGATCTGGTCTGGCTGCCCATGACATTATCTGGATTTCTTTCGTGAGGAAGTTGGGCAGCTTTATATTGGTTCTTTTGGATTGTATCTCCTTTATCTCTCGTTGTCTTTGCGCTGTTACACCTTCTGCATAATGGGTGGAGTCTAACAGCTCACTCCTCTGCACTTCGATAGTGTTGGCTTTGTTGCATAACAACACTGCAGTTTGTGAAGCAAGCTTTACGAGATTTATGGAGAAACTTATTTGAACCAATGGCTTTACGAGAGCTCTAAATCTAGAACATTGCGTTGAGACGCCACTGAGGGGGGATGGCGGGGGGGGAGGGGTTATCCATTCTTATTTTGCGTATGGGATAACCTTTTATACTACATGCGCCCATGTCTGGTAGTGAGTAAAGCCCAGCGCATAACTTATTGAAGATAACTTTCTATATTTTCATGGCTGCTTTTTCATTGCACGCGCGGTAATAGCATGAAACGCCTTCTTCAGAAACGCCGTCCACAGTAACAGTCACTGAGATCGACCGGGTGGAAGCACTCCCGGCTGCATACCTTGCCCACGTGGAGCAATATAGGTCGCCTGAGATATGTATCTCGATTTCTTGTTTGCGCCGCCATTAGAGTACAAGTTCTTGCAGTGTTCGATTGCGCTTCTTTGATCTACCCTTATTGCCACAGCTCGTGTTTCAGGGGGACCCTGTTCATCAGCCTCAGCTAACTCAGACGCAGAAGGGAATGATCACTACAGACATTCTCTCTCTCTCTCTCACACACACACACGCACACACACACAACACACACACGCACGCACACGCACACACACGCTCACACACACACACACACACACACACGCACACACGCACACGCACACGCACACACACACACATGCGCGCGCTTACGCTTACGCTTGAGGCTGTTTTCCGACCATCGCAGTAACAATTGTGCTTCCCGCAATGTTCACAATGAATGTCCGTTCTAGACTTTCTTGCCACTTTTTTGAGAAAGAAGAGAGCAAGAAGGAGAAACCAGAAAAGCATCCGATCGGCTAGACTTTACAGCGGAAAGGAAAGGAGCAGATAGAAAGTTGAGAGGGAGACGGGAAGAGAAGATTCCCTCAATACATGCACGCAAAGAAAAATCTCAAGTGGTCTACGGCGTTCACAAAGGCCAATTGGTCTCCAAACAAGAGAGAGAGAGAGAGAGAAAGAGAAAACTACGTAATAATGGCTTCGAGCCTTGTACGCCGATGAATGACGAGACCGTAGACGAATGCCGGTTGCCCAGCCATGCTAGTCATATAGCGAACGGTTGTCCCTATGCCCTCAAACCCAAACATAGGACATTCACAGAATTGGTGATCGATGATCTCGACTCAGTCGCAGAGAGCGCATTCAGCCCTCTCAGCCATTTAGACGAGGTTGGAGCAGGCTATTGTAAGCGCAATTACGCGACGTAGCCTAAACCAGACAGTTGCATCGCGATGAGGGACTGGCTGGAGAGTAGAATTGTAGGGGAGGGTTCAGAGTGTGAATTCTGGTGCGTGTGAAACGTAAACGATTTCACATCCCTGGTGACAACAAACGGCGAGCCAAGGAAGTTGGTTAGGTGTGTCCGTCCTTGAGTGCGACTGCCTTTGTTGGATTTTCGAGCAGTCTGAATTGCATGATCATCACCAGTTGAGCTACCATAAAGAAATCGCTAAAAGGGCACGAAACGATAATGAGCAGTAAAACAGCGCTGAACAACAGGACGAGGAGAGGGACACAGACACCGACACCAGCGCACAGACAAAATCAACACAGACAGAGGTTTGTTGGTGTCTGTTGCGAGTGTGTGGTTTACAATATCCCTCTTTCATGCAAGCGTTTTTATATCGGTCGAATGGGGCGGTGCATCAATGACCGCATGCGCGAACACTCAAACAAAGTTCAAAAATGAGCCAGAGATAGCCAGTTATGACTGCACTGCAATGAATGCGGCTGCAAGCCGTCTTTTAAAGATGTGACATACCTGTCAAAATACCGCGATGACCACGCACGTCTTATTTCCGAAGCTTTCCACATTCATGTTAGCGGCGAAACATGTGTAAACCTTCCCTCTATTTACCTCCTTCCGAACGAGATTGTCTTCCAATCGCATTAATTACATTTTTCCCCCTGCGCATGCTGAATTCTGTGGATTCTGTGCTTTGAGATAGTGGCGGAGTATACATATATGCTGACTGAAAGAATAACGACACTTGGTTGTTAGCAGCGCTGGTGTCTGTTTCACTCTCCTCGTCCTGTTGTTTAGCGCTGTCTTACTGCTCGTAATCATGAACCATCCAGCCCAAATACGTACTATTCTACGAAACGATAATTCCGTGGCTTATTTGTTTCATGTGGCGATGAAGCCGACTGATTTAAACTGTCAACTCTTCTTGATAGTCACAAATGATAGTCACTGTAAGATTGGTTTCAATTCACGAAGTATGACTGATTTCTTCGGAGATGGTCGCGCAATAAGATTAAGAATATTACACAAGGCTGGGAATTCCACTTTGCACTAACTCACAGGCGATTGAATAAAATCCAACCTCCTCCTGTCTTTATGTGCCTTTGCGATGCTTCTCGACGTCTAGTTACCGTTGATAAATTGTAAGCGGCCCGCCGGCGAACTTGGCCCCATTTACTGCCTGTCACTAGTAATATATCAGACGAAATAGAGAAAACCCCTCCTACTATAAGCGCCGACCATAGTAGGCCGACTACTGATCGAAAAGAGAGAGAGAGAGAGAGAGAAATAGCAGATGCAAATTATAACCACGAAGGGTTTGGTGTTAATGCTGTAGTTGGACTTCAAAGCGTTCGTATCTGTCGTTTAAAAGGCACAGCTTCTGTCTAAAATTGGTGCAACTATTGCGAAGCTGCCAATAGCATTAAAGCGAGTGACCGGATTCCACTCAGTATTCACGTTGACACAGCGCCACATACCAATAGTAATAAAGAAAGGAAGAAGAAAGCTGTACTACTTCGACAGGAAACCAGATTAAATCTGTGCTATGTTACAGAGAGACCGAAAGTTTAATTAAGGAAGCTTTCCTCAGCTTTTCCGCAGTTTATTCTCGCATTCTTAATCCACCAGACGGCAAACTCTGAAAGCTCATAGTAACACCGAGAAGAGGAGAAGGCGGGATAAAGCGAGCGCGCACAATTCTCGCGACGCCGCCGACAAAAAGCGGGCGCCCACGAGAGGCGCGGACGAAGCGGGGGTTCGCGTCATCAAAACTCAATAGAATCGGGAGCCCGCGCAGCGTGCGGACAGCTGCAGGCTCGGGTATGCGGCGGGAGCCGGCGGCACCACCGTATAGCAGCATGCGAAATTACGCTGTGGTAGATTCATGAAGCCGGCGCCCGGACGCTCGGAATTCCTGATTCCCCAAGAATCGCGCGAGACTCGCGGAGTCGCGGTTCGCCGTAATTAGCTTTCTTGCGGCGCGTAATACCTTGGCTTCGTCCATTATGCAAGTCGCTCCGCGGCGCTGCTGCGGGACGGCCGGCGCTCTCCCCGAATTACCTGGCGTGTGTCTTTGCTTTTATTATTCGTCCCGATAATCCTTTGGCGTACGCGGGGCGCTTTCGTGGCGCTCCGCTGCAGCCCAGCACTGCGCGCGCCACCGTTACGTGCTGCACTCATCGTTGCTGTGATTCGGATCGTTTCCAGAACAAGAGCTCGCTTCTGCTTCGGTGTGGTTACCGAACACCCGCGATGCCCCTCCTCTATACGCGCTTTCCGCCACTTCTAAATCACACATTACCCGCACGCATCCACCGTTCGCAGGACTACCTTCCCGCTTTTTGCATTCTTACTATGCGGAGGCACTGGGCACGCTTCCGATTAGCTATTCTGGACATCCATTGGTAGATTGCTAGGTTGTAAGTTTGTCCATACAAACTTGCATGACAGCTTACTTGATGACGTTCTCTTTACCTGCCCTGTTCCATTGTTAATTGCGGAGCGTATGTGTCTTCTTTATTGTGCCTACGCTCGCGTGCATAATTAAGGAATGAAAACAGTGGCGCCTCTCGGAAGACGGTGATCTGTCCAAACTACCAGAGGCGAACTTACGAAGCTGCAACTGTTCCTGATACTCCTTTACCTAATCTACTATATTTTTTGCTTTTGCAGGCCGGCGTTGGGGGCTTAGTTAGTATGCACGAGCTGGTCCAGGAGCGCCCTTTTTAACTCGCGTGTCCACCGGAATGATTCGGCTTAAATACACATGGCCACCGCCTGTGATGATTGTTTGCTGGTTTATCTTACAGCTTTAATGGGCCGAACGTTAACTGACAGGACCAATGCGTAAGTCTCAAGTACACTCCTTTCGGTGTGTTGGTCACCTACAATTGTGACCAAGACAGCAACTGTTGGAACTACGATAACAGGAACTATCGATTTTTCGAGTTCAGGCGATATGTCGGCAGACACGATTCTTGGTTATAAGGAGTAGGCAAATAAATTAACGAGGAGGCCAGCACAACGATCATCATTCAGAAAAGCGCCAACGAGTTGCAATATTAAAAAAAAAATGTGAAGCCGATTGACCCACATGTTTGTGAAGAGGTAAATTTAGAAAAATTAGGCGTAAAGATAACACTGCGTCGGTGGGAGCTAAATGCACTGCCACAGCATACCATGTTTAGTGTTCTACGGAGTGGGCTACGACACTGGCACTAGTTAAACTGCTACAAGTGTCGGGAACAGTTTAGGTTTTGCATGGGGTTTAGGTTTAGGTTTAGGTTTTGCATAGGTTTTGCATGGGGGAGTTAAATTAAGACGCAAAGCCCTTAACTTCACATGGCGCCGCAGTAAAGTTTGCTGGCGCCTGCGCAGTTTTCTATCACTGCTGTCATACGTGGCTCATTTTACCCAATGACCTTTAAGTATCCTCATGTGCATTTAGCTCATCGAACAGTGTGGCGCTCGAATGCGAAAAGTGTTGTTGTCGATAGGCGGCTTAATGTCATCGACATGGACTACGGTTGACGTCGCACCGGCCGCCTTAAAACGCACGCGCTGTTTAAACCGGCATTGCCAAGAGCAAGACTGTTGCCCTTGCAGAGGTATTCTCGGTCGGTCAGACTCGGGGATGCGACCACTATCGCGAGATTTCACATGACTCGGGACAAGACGCATCGGCGTCTACGGAGCACAGCTTTTCATACAGCCGAGCACGCTGTCTTCGTACAGTGCCAGCAACACTGTTGCTCGTAGATGCCGACGCCTCCGGTGCCGAGTCGTGCTAAATCTCGGGAACGTGATCACACCCATGAAAGTGATCGCATCCTCTAAAGTGAACAACCGAAAATACGGCACCTGGACGAAATAAATTCCCTTAAAAGTCCAAATCGCCATGAGCTTTAATGGAGCGTCTGTGGCTTCGAATATACATTTACGCGGAGTTTCTTTTGCAAAGCATGCTAAACTGCCAATGAGACCTTTATTTTTTATGCTAACGTCTACAAGGCGAGTGATCTATAGTGAAACAGTGGCTTACTCATGGCTCTTTGATGTGCAGTTAAAAAGCTTGGATTCAATCGTTCTGTTTCTTTAATATTATGTTGAAGCAAATATTAAGGGGCGGGGGAAGGCGTCGTACGAAGTAAATACAAATTACTCTGATTTGATGGAGATATACTTTATAGAGATCAGAAAGAAAGATCAGTTGTCAGGGCAGTAGAAACTGGCGAACAGGAACCTATGCGGATGCTTAAAGGGTCCTTCACCAGGTATGGCCATGTTGCGCGGCCATAATGCGCGTCAACGATCACGTCTGCAAAGTATTGCGCCACTACGCTCCGCGAAAACAGATGAAATTTCAAACCAGACGTCGTGCTCCCTTCTCCTCGTGGGCGCCGCGCTCCCAGCCGAAGAGTTGACGTGTTTTCCACAAGTGTGCCTACGTAGTTCGCAGTGTTGTGACGTCGTTGACAGTGACAAGTGACTGAGAATAATTTAAGGCCAGAGCAGTTATTTGCTTGATATACAACAGACAAATTGCTTCAATAGACAAATTAAAGTTTAGAGAAATTATAAAATATACAAATACCCGCCGTGGTTGTTCAGTGGCTATGGTGCTGGGCTGCTGAGCACGAGGTCGCCGGATCGAATCCTAGCCACGGCTGCCGTATTTCGAAGGGAGCGAAATGCGAAAGCACCCGTGTACTTACATTTAAGTGCACGTTAATGAACCCCAGGTGGTCGAAATTTCCCGAGTCCTCCACTACGGCGTGCCTCATAATCAGGAAGTGGTTTTGGCCCGCAAAACCCCATAATTTAACTTTTTTTAAATAAAATATACGAACCGAATGTCTGCGTGTCAGTGTTTTACTTCGTACCACATAGATGTCACTTTTTGTCCTATATCTCATTTATATGAGCATTTCAGTGATTTTTGAACACGAATTTGTTTTTCGTGACTGTTTCTGAGGTAGACTGTAGTTACACACCTCCGTTTGATATTAGCCTCTGTTAACGGCTGAATCATGTCTTATTCCTTGCTTACAATGATCGCTTGGTAAATGATTCTATCACTACTTTTGTTGCTTTAGTGTACACTGTGGATTGCGTAGTTTCTTTATGGTTTGTAATGTTTTTTTTAACATTGTATTTCTGTTTGCTGGCATAATATCTAAGCCAACTTGTCATTTTTTTGTTTATGTATTGTTTTTGTTGGTCCTAAATCAGTGCCTGTGCCTTCTGCTGCTGCCCTGTGACCGGGTTTAAGGCCCGTCAAGTTGCTGCGAGCAACTTTTTCCTAAAATCCCCCATAAATTGTATATTTATGGAAATAAAGGCATATTGTATTGTATTGTATTGTATATATTGTACCGCAGCAAGAGAGACGTACTTGCGTTTCGTCTACTTGTTCCCACATCGCGCAATCGCGCGCGCAGAGAACGAAACTATGTCATTTTCTACCATGTTCCAGCGCGCGATCACGCTCTTTGATCCTCTCGCGTCTATCTCGGTGTACGTGTGGCACTTACTTAACATATACCGCTAGTCTGGTACCAGCATTACGCAGACGCGTTGTATCGCGGTAAGGATCCATGAGAAGGCCAGCCTCTCCAAACGTGCGCGCACTGAGGGATCCAGTTCGCAGCATGCAGTAGTCAGACAACAACGCAGGCATTCTCGTGCACAGCTCGCAAGATCGTGTACAGAACTAAACAAACGCAAGAGCTTGCGGGCTCGCGCGATAGACCACCACCGGAAGTGTGCCGCGCAGCAAAAACGTTAGAAAAAAAAAAAGAAGGCGAGGACAGTGACGTGGACCTGACGCGATCCTTGAATTCTGGTGTTTCACGTGGCAAAGCCGCGATTTCATAATGAGGCACGCCGTAGTGGAGGACTCCGGATTAACCACCAGGGGATCCTTAACGTGCCTCCAGTGTACGCGACACGGGCGTTCTTGCATTTCGTCCCCGCGGAAATGCGGCCGCCGCGGCAGGGATTTGATCGCGCGACCTCGTGCTTAGCAGCGCAACGGCACAGACGCTAAGCCACCGCGGCGGGTTGACGCGATCCTCTGGCTTTCGGTATGGAAGAACGCAGGGAAGGAATTCCGCTAGCGGAGGCTAGACGGAGGCAAGTAGAGAGAGTTATTCCTGAAATCATGGGTTCACGACCCTTTACGTGTTTTGATTTCTACTAGTAATCAACCAATTTGAAAAAATTATTGTGGTAGAACGCTCCCTAAAGAGGGCACGTAACACTTTGCAGCGTGTAACCAAAATTGCCCATATGGCCTGGTCCCCGTAAATCCTGGATTTTTGTTGCTCTTGGAAAAGTAACTCTCGCAGATTCTCGAAACCAGGCCAGCTGTACTGTTTCCGTGCCTCCAAACTTCGTATAGTGACTAAATTTGGTTTCCTTGAAAAGATAGCGCGCAGAACCAGGAGTACGCGAGACAGCTGACATGATTAACAGGACTAGATTTTCCAGAAATAATCCTCTCGCGCATTTTTCTTTTCTTTCTGTTTCTTCCGCGTATAATTATGACGTCTATATAACAAACTGCAAGAGGTTTCGAAACAACTACGCCTCACAGGCACATTCGCTAATGCGGTTAAACTTTTTATGGCATCGATTTCTATGGGGCAGGGAGTATCTGTTCCAAAATGCTTTTCATCTTTCCATCGTTTTTCCTGTTTTTCAGCTTTTCTTGACACACTGCGGCTCGCAGACACCGCGAGCTCATGCTGCAGAATTTCGCGGAAACCGTCCAGATTAACATCCCCGTTTCGCTAAAAACGGCGGCACCAACGGAAATGAAAGCGACGTCGGAATTCTCCCTCCGGTTCGAACACAGGACGACGACGAATTCACTCCCGCGGCACGAAAAAGCAGAAGAAATTCTCGCCCAGATAAGGGACTCGCTCGGGCACCATCCTTCCTCGGGGATGACGTGCGTGACAGCGACTGCGGAGTGTTGGCGGCGGGCGATTTTTTTTTTTTGTTCCAGGACGGGAGTCGCGATACGCGCTCTGTATGCGGCCGTACGTCTATGGGGGGGCGCCGCGAGTACTCTTTTTGGCCGCGGTTCGAGATTCCGTGCTCGCGTGAGAAAAATCGGGGGCACGCTACGGCTGCCGCCGCTGTGTCGAATCCGGAGCCGGCAGCTCTCGCTCGTCGCGCCTGTCGAACGAGAGAAAGCGATGCGACAGGTGGCGCGGGAGCCTTCGATGCAGCATCGACGTCGTCTGTACTGCTGCGGCGAAATCTTGCACAGCCGAGAAACGAGACTCGGCGTCGGATACGGGTATGCATACACTCTGTGCAGAGTACAGCCTCGAGTGGACTAAAATAACCCGTGCCAGGTTCATTAATACAGAGTGCGCGCATAAGAAGGACGTGATGTGCGAGCCGCTCCAGTGCGCGCGTTCGATAGCGTGCAATGGGCTGCAATTACGTGCACTTTGGTTTCTCCTCGTGGCGATGTAGACATTTTTTTTCGTTATTTCCTTTCATCGCGAAGGAGTTCGTTCGGTCTGCTGATAGAAGCCCCATGCGAGAAATTGGCGAGTGTTCTTCTCTTTAGCGAACTTTCGCACGAATGTACTGTGTCTCCATTTCGTACTTGTTTCTTGGCGTGTGCGCGTTCCATAACTCACTTCTTTCTCGCACGAGTTTGCCTCGTGCGTGAGTGTCTGGGCATGTGCCCAGACACAGTTTGGGCATGTGCGAGTGTCTGCGTGACGGCAAGCATAAGCAGTGCTTTCGTTTGCACCCCGAAACGATGCTCGTGTGAAAAAGAGGCATAGAGAACTCGCGAATAATAAGTCCCCTTACCGCGCATTAGTTCACAAGATTTTCCACGCTCAACGACACCGTGGGATACCCGCTTCGTCCTTCTATAAATGTCGCACAAGCAGTGTAGCATCAAACAAAGGAGGTCAGGGTCGAGAGCAATTATTTCCCTACTCTTGAACTTTTAGCACACCTCACACTTATGCGCCTTAGACAGAATCTGCGTTCGTTCCTCGGTACGGTAACCAAAGCACCTTGTAAGGTTGCGTATTCGACTCTCGAGAAGAGTGGAAGACGGAGAATTTCCAAGCAGCCCGGTTATTTAGCGGACCAGCGCCGCATCATTTGACTAGCCACAGAAATAGAGCACTCGCGCTCCCGCTCGCATGTCGGTAACTCGAACGGCGCAAGGTCGCGAGATGCGTGGCATCTCGCAGCGTTCCCGCAGCGTGGCTAAGGACGGGGAAGAATCAATCCAAATGAGGAGGCGGCTCGCTTCCGAGCAGAAGTTAACGGCCTCCCGCGACCTTTTGATACGTTGCCAGGTGTATGAAGCGCAGATCACAGTAGCGCGGCGCACCGCCGGTATCGCATCGCGCGACTCGCGCCTCCCAAGGAGACCGGAGGAAAATGAGGAGGGGGGATGCGCAGCCCTCGGCAAGGCGCGCGCGCCCGCAGCCACGTGACGGCCGCCCATCACTGTCGGGCTCGCGCGCGAGATTTATGTCTGGCTAGCATCGCGGCCGTGTTCATGAGTTGAAAATTACACCGCTATTTTTGTCGCCACTTGGCGCCTGCCGCCATAACTCAGAGCACTCCGTCTTCCCCGCTCACACCAATTGCAAATTCCTCGCCGCCGTGCGCAGCGCTTCTCTCTCGCTTCCCCGCCTTTGGAGCGCGCGCGAGCGGCCGCCATCTGGATGACTCCCGAGTCGTCTGCGAGCCGCGGCGACACTTCCCGGTGGCCGCGGCGCCTGTTTTGGCTACCGTGTTCGCGCTCCGAAGGCGAGGCCCGCTCCCTTTCCTGTCTATTACGTAGGCGGCAAGCGGACATTGCAGAATGCACCTCGTTGTGCCCGTCTCGGCTGCGGGAGGAAGCCTCGCTCTCGTTGCTCTCCATTGAGGCAGCATCTCTGAAGGGAACAGCGCGAAAGACGGCGCAAGCGGAGTAATGGCACACACACGCACGCACACACAGTGCGCGCTCTCTGTTGTGTGTTTACTGTTACTCGCCTGTACCGTCTTTCGCCCTGTTTCCTTCAAACGTGTTGGCTTGCCAACTAGCTCGCATCCAAACTTTATTTCCCCTTAAAATTTCTTGTCTATCTTTGTCTGTTCTGCGTGTACAGCTGACACTCGTAACACGCCTTGGCCATGTGGCATCTATATCTGCCTTACGCGCAAGTGAGTATCTGCAGGCTATGGCAAACGAAACGAGATGAAAAACGAGCGCGTGGTCATTTTTCACAGAACGAACACGTGCGTTCCATTTGCGAGTGGCGTATAAGTATAAGGTTTATAACCGTAAGTATAACTTACCTGCGGCTATGAAGAAACCATAAGTTTTCTATGGTTATTCGACGCCAATTCGGCCCAACAGCGCGCATTGAAAACGGCACGAGATTGTAGTAATACTCGCGTAACTGTAAATTAGGTGTTGTAAACTGCGTAATTGTAACTAACGTAAATGCAGACGGACACGTAGAATGCTGACATGATGCAGACGCAACCCTGAAAGCTTCTCCCTACGAGTACAGTGATAGACACAGTTCATAAAACTTGAAGAATGTTATTTGGCCTCTATATATGCGAACTCCAACGCAATCTTCAAAGTGTCTGCGTGCATGCAACTCTCTAACAATTGTGCGCTAAAGTGGTTGCCGAAATAAGCAGCCATATTGAGAGCGACCAACTTCGGTAGTTCTTTTTAGTACAAGTGATCATACATATATATATATATATATATATATATATATATATATATATATATATATATATATATATATATATATATATATATATATATATATATATGTGTGTGTGTGTGTGTGTGTGTGTGTGTGTGTGTGTGTGTAATCTCCTAGTATAATCATGTACCCACTAGCCCAACAAGCCACTCTCATGAAATCATTACAGGACTAAGCATCGCTGTGAATGAATGAATGAATGAATGAATGAATGAATGAATGAATGAATGAATGAATGAATGAATGAATGAATGAATGAAGGTAAATCAGCTGGGATCAAACCTGAACATTATACCCTGGGGTTGGCGCTTTCAGGTAATTACTTAAACACTTAATTTATGAATTTAGTTAATTAGTCGATTATGCATTTCAGTTTTTTTGTGCAAGTAATGGCTGCCTCTTCCAGTAGACTAGCTCATGGACTAAAATTGTGCTATCCGCGACAGGCAATTAAAAAAAATTGAACGTGTTCGCTGCAACACCTGGTATCCACCACACGCACAAATTGAACTGCAATTGTGCGAATCCGCAAACGGATTCTTATATATCCTTAAAAACCTCTCACAACAGCACCTAATTGAAAACATCCATCAGCAGCTTCAACTAGTAAAGCTGTAGTAGCACCGTTTCCAGCTCTTGACTTACCTAGGGTGATTCACAAAAGAAAAGGTGTCACCCTGATGCATAAGTTAATAAAAATTTGGCCTTAACAAGATTTCGTTCAGAATGACGCACTTTGAAATTACCCCCGACATTATGCAGCTTCGCTCGCATAAATTCCTCGTGACAGAGATCAATAAAATGGCAGAGAAAAGAAAACTCGCCTGAACATGTGTATATGCTCACGGGAGTGGAATTGATTAAAAAACTGAAACAAATACAGGGACACAAGACAGCGCTGAATCGAAGTTTACAACCCTTGGATCAATGTCTCGCTTTTAATATGAACGCTAACACATCGAAAGCCACCCGGCTCTTCCCCCCTCTAATCTGAAAGGAAAGAAAACGAAGTTAGCCCACGCTGTCGGCTCTAGTATCCTGCGGGTCAATCCCCTTTATACGCTCACATCCTTTTCTTAATTAAACGCGCCCTTCAGGTAATGGCCTCAGGTGTGGTTCCAGCTCTTAAAGCCTCTTCATAAAGTAAAGCATTATGATGACCCTCCAACGTCTTTTTGCTTTATTTTACGTCATCGGAAGTTTCGGGAAGAAAACATATAACGGCTATGCCCTACGGTACAATCTCAAGTAAGCGCATATTTTTTGGCGATTTTCTAGCCATTGGCGATGCTGCGAATGTTCGCGGTGCGTAGTTTCTGCATTCGCTCCGATCAATGAGGTGGAACTCATAATATGTACCCCTGAAACTTCGGTTTCATATGCCTACTTCACATTGCGATAGAGAATTGGCCTATGTATCTGAGCTCATCATCTCCCTTTCCATCCTGCTTCAAGCTGTTGTGTTACGAGCTATTGAAATTGCTGGGAGCTGGTAGCATAGTACAACTGCGGCGTAGCCCACAATATACACAACAGAACCAGAAGGATACATGCACTAGACACGTACTGCTTGCCAGCCTTGAATCTCGCGCACGTGTTCTTGCCTAATGCCTTTCCAGTGGTTACTTCACATCATAAAAGGAAAAGAGAAAGATGTCACTCACTTCACTATTGTGCAGCTGCTCTAAAAATGGCGCCGATTCAGCAAAATAACATGTGCCCACGATAGACAGATGCGTGCAGCAACCCAACCATATGACTCAGACGCTGGTCTACGTCGTTTCCCACTTCCCCATTCCCCAGTGAGGAGTAGCAGGCTAGAGACACGCTCTCCAGGCCGACCTCTCCTCCTTTCTCTCCATTAAAATTTACTCCTCCTCCTACGTCGTTAGCTTTGCTTGACTATAGTGCCTAGAATATACTGGCTAGTGTGCCGTCCGCGGCCTTTCGGGTGGCACCAAATGCAATGAATGCCGGCGGCTGCCACTAGGGGCGCTGCAGTGCAGGTGGGTGCCGCAGCACCATCCGGTCTTCGTAGCCCGCCGTGTTTCCACAGCATCGGCAAGCGGGCTGCTGCGCTTTTTGTTTTTATTAAGCTGTAGCAGCAGCACACTTCAAATGTGGGCAGCTGATTTATAAATCAGAGTTTGTTTCGATTACAACAGGCTTCTCTAGCGCTTGTCGCTTGCGTGAAAAGCGTGTTGAGGAACCTGAGGTTCGAGCGGGGAACCTGATGTGTTTCTATGCTGGCGAAGAGAAAACGTAATTTCTAAGGCAAATGCCTTGATCTCCATATTCCAAGGCCGTGTTGCGAGGTACAGAACATATCACACGATCCAAGGAAGGCCAGAAACGAACCAAAGCATGTCCAGCCATGTATAGGAGATGCTAAATGATTAGCAAATTTAATTATATTCATTATAGTGACTGGATTAAGGGGATAAGGCTGAATTAGAGGGATTAAGGTGTATTAATTAAGGATTAGAGTGAATTAGAGTAGGCTTTACAAGGCTTTCGCCTTCGTACGTGTATATCTTCGGCGATAGCTAAGGACACTTGTTTTTTTTATTCTAGCGATGATGGCAGCGTAATTTTTTAACGGTACGTTTCAGGTTACATTTTTCATTCTAATAAAGTAAAGGAATTCTAAGGTTACGTTACTGTTCTATTGATGTTATATTAATGCATAACCATTCAAAACCGCTGTAACCGATCATCTTTTGAAATGACTTGAATTTCTGTGTTCTTTCTTTTTATTTTATTTGCTGCTATTTCTGCCTACTATCTTATTGTTGTCCTCATAGGTTTGAATGTTTTTGATGGTTTGTAAACCATGTACCCATCTCCTCATAATTCCCATTGGGCCCCGAGGATAGGATGGTAAGCACAAAAAAATGCCTGTAAAATGGACTGCACGTGGTGTTCCGTGTACTATAATTTTTTTTATACCTGGTAAATACGTGCAGATTTCTTTTTATGTCTGATATACGTGAGCAAAAATAGGAAACAGATATTTTATTTAAGCGTAACAGAGACTTTATTCATGCGTAACAACAGTAAATCGCAGGCATATAAGACAGCCCTAGATGATAATGCACACATACATGAATAGACAGCGCAGTGACGCAGTTTCAGGAGCTTCTGCCGTTGCCTTTGCGCTTCCCTCTCTTTGTTGATGCCTTTTACAAAAAAAAAAAAAACTAAACCTCAGGAAAACAAAGAACTTTGCAACTGCTGTCAAAAGCTGGTTTTTCATGCTCTGGGCACCCTGGTTGAGGAAAGGCCAGCTGTCTGCGGCTGACCTGAAAAATCAGCTATACTCGCTACATGTAACTTGTTTTTGCTGAAGAACACAGAAAAAGCATCTTCCCCGGCCTTCACAGCGGTTGACGTCTGGCTAAGATAGACAAGCAAGGCCTCCATTGTCAAAATGGGAAGTGCAGTAATGAAGCAGCGTCTGTACTAGCTTCAGCTTTACTTACGCAAAGGAAGCCTGCACAATGTGGTCAAGAATTTTGGGCAGTAATCTATCGTGCAACATAACCTGCAGTATAGTAGATCAAAGCACTACTGCTCGTTTTTTTCTTCTTTTTTTTCCCTGGTACTCTGGAAAAGTAAACTGAATGCTTAGCAAACTCAGGAAATATCGTGGGTATAGCTGAGGGTTTCAGGCGTGGTCACGATGGAAGAATACTTCCACCGTGGGCGTGTTTTATCGCGGGGTATCTCGTGGACAACGTCATTCACGGTGATAGAGAACGCGCGCTCGACTAAGCTGTTTTCGAATTGTTTTTCACAAACCGCAGCAGTTGGTGCCTGCCTTCTGTCCGTTCTCCTGATCATTCTTGCCCATTATGCTGCCGCTTCGTATCAGATGGTAGAGTGAACAAGGATACACGCCCTTTGTTCGAGCGGTAACCGCTTCCACACAACGGCACAAAGCAGGTCCTCTCCTTGCACTGTCTCAGCTTCGGCATTTTTTCACCGCCGCCGCATAGTTCTCGCAATGACAGGCACACGAACATAACAGCCACGCACTCACTCTTTGACAACACCAAGCACAAACACGCAACGCTGTAATAACACTGAAAACGCAAACACAGAAACCGACGCAACAACTGCGAAACTGATATGCGAAGCAGACGACACGCGCAGTCTGCACCCACCCGTGTGGCAGCGACCTCTGCCGGCCATCGTGGGCATTCATTGCAGGCGGCGCCACGCTCGTCCATTGAAAAGAGCTGGTGCACGGCACACTAGCCAGTATATTCTAGGCACTATAGCTTGACACCGACTTCCGAATGTCCTTCCATAATTGTATATGGCTGCCGCAGTGAGAACCATCACACCACGAGTACAAAGACTTGAACTCGGAGGCTCAGGTTTTACTCCTCGAAACAGCGAATAGTTGTGAATGCCGCATTCTGCACAAAATTTATTTATGTAGAACAGGCTGCAACATAGGAGGAAAAAAAAAAACAAAAAAAGGTTCGCTTGCTGTATGCTTTCGTTCGCTTACGTGTCTACTCCCCCCCCCCCCCCATGAACCAATCCATGAACCGTGCATAGAATAGAATAGAATAGAATAGAATAGAATAAACAGACAGACAGACAGACAGACAGACAGACAGACAGACAGACAGACGGACGGACGGACGGACGGACGGACGGACGGACGGACGGACGGACGGACGGACAGACAGACAGACAGACAGACAGACAGACAGACAGACAGACAGACAGACAGACAGATAGATAGATAGATAGATAGATACCAAAACGATATCGTTGGTACTATATGGGTTGGTAGGAGTCCTATACTCGTATGGTAGGTAGGAGTGGCTGTACGGGATGATACGAGTTCAGAAAATGCCCGAACAGAAGTACACTGTGTGCCATCCTAAAAATTTTGGGTTGTAAAAGGTACGAATCCACGATTCGCGATGGTCAGCGTTAACGTGGCGAGCAAAAGTGCCAACACACGTTTCCGCCTTTGCCGCTGCATCAAAGTCTGTCGTCTCCTCTTTGCTATCGAAGCGCTTCGTGTCCCTCGGCCGCGGCTCCACTCATTGGTGTCTCAAGCACACTCGGTGTCGGGAGGTTCAGGTGAGACTACGCGATGCGTACGGTGCATTAATAATGCTGCACACTTTGCCCTAAGTGCTAGCGTTCCCGGCTGCACCTCAATATCGCGGAAACAAAGAATGCGGCATCGTACGACATTTTTCGACTGACTCACGGCACTAAGCGAGGCACACGTGAAAAACATTCTCGCTTCGCTCAACGCCTGCGTGAAGCGCAAACGAGAGCACAGCCACGCCAGTCCGGCAGTAGTGTGCGTTTGGCTGAATATCCTCAACACGGAAAACAGCGAGCCACGCGTTTCTTTGTGCATTTAATACGATTTTATCAGGGCACAAGAGGTGGTCCGGAAGCTGCAGGAGCGCGCTAAAGGATGCGGAGGAAGGAAGAAAACGTTAGCAGTTTGGCCTCGGGTGGCGCGCACCGAGGCTGTTCGTGAAACGATACGCTCCGGCAGCCTTTCGAATGCACGCATGAATGAGATCTGAGAAAACTAACGAAGGTGCGCTCAGGCAACGCGGAAAGGGCGCAGGCACCACTGTGACGTCGCGAAGAAAGAAAAGAGAGACAGAAAGGGGGAGAGTCGGGGCAAAACAGAAAGAGGGCCGTATCGCAGAGGTAAGAGAATAAAGAGTATACGACGAGCCGATGCGGAGAAGGTGGCGAAGAATCAGAGCGGAGGGCGAGGGGTGGAGGAGGTCCCACTGGCACAGCGCGTAACTCGAGCCGGAAAGAAAAGAAAGAAAGAAAAAAGGCAGCCGCGAAGGCGGCGCATATGCGCGGCCAACTGAGCGGGGTCCCGCAGAATGGTCCTGACAGAGCCGCTACAAATCCGCGCTGGGTCGGGCGCCTGGCGCGTTGGCCCCCGAGGCATAGCCACCGCTGTCTGCCCCCCCCCCCCCCCCACCCCCCATTTCGCAAGCTCTACCTCACGAATGCCAGATACTTTTTTTTTTGTCTTCCCCCTTCTCAAACATTTTCTCTCTCTTGTCTCTCATACCTTTTATTCTTCTTCGCTTGCACAACCTGATATTTCAACTTTTAATTAAAGTGTCACTTCCAGAGGGCATCGCCGCGCGCTTCTTCTCTTTCTCCTCCTCCCAGTTATCACTTGCCTGCGCCTTCTCGCATTCCGGCTCCCCCTTTTTCCACGCTCGTTCGGCGCCGTGCATGCAAGCGCGTGCAGTCTATAGTGCGCGCGCTGCAACGCACACCGGCGCTCGCCGTGTGTTCACTCTTTATTGCGCCTCGATTTTTTTCCTTCCCCGTCGCCCACGTGTCCCCGAGCGACGACGACGACGCGGGCGCGCGTTTTTTTGGGTGTCTTTTGTCTGGCGCGCAGTGGCCGAGTATGAAAGCGTTCGCAAATGAGAAACAGTGAGCCGGCGAGGAGGTCGGCGATGGGTGGTAGGAGGGCTGCTCGTCGCTGCACCTGGGTGCCGCTATACTCCTACCCCGCGCACCTTACCTTTAAGGGCCTGTGGTGTGACACAGATGTGACAGCCGATGTCGCATGCTCCGGGATAGGGATCTTTCCAAAATGCCTGCTGTAAGTGAGCTGCAGAGGTTGTTTAACAAAAGTGATGTTTGCTGGATTGCTATATTATTATTATTATTATTATTATTATTATTATTATTATTATCGTCGCTGTGCTACTAATTTGCGTTCGGCCATCATCAAAAAAAAAGAATGTTGCTCTTTTTTAGAATTTTGCTTCACTAAACGCGTTCCCATGCAAAGTAGCTAGAGTACAGCGTATATGAGCTTGAGAACACAACCTCGTCTCAATCATGTCCGGTCGAGTTTTCGTTAAAAACAAAGAACGAAAGCATTGAAAATGGTGAACTAATTTTTATGCACCACACATCCTCCGATGACATAAATGTAGAATTCACGTTCAAATGTTGCGCATTTTCAAGGCGCGTGCGTGAGTTCTAAAGTATGCAGTGCCTTTTAATTCTTTTTACTTTCCTTAGCAGCTGGAGTTTACATCTTGTGAGTGGGATTGTTGGCACTTTAGTGGCCTATTTTGCAAAGCTATCGTTGAATAAGCACGCACGCACGCACAAAGAAATAAACATAGGAAGAAAGACAGAAGAGAAAGAAAGACTAGCCCTTCCCGCACCTAATGGCTTCACCTGTAAACTCTGTCCCTGAATAACTTCTCGAAATAGCGTACTGCGAGGCAAGGCAGACAAACGCGCCGAGAGGAAGGGTCGGTCGCTTCTTGTAGCCGTTGTAAAAGCAGGCAGACGCGACGTAAAAGGCTCCTCGGGCCCTGAATGGAAAGCGCCGGCATCAAATGCGCCGCCGCCTGTTTCTGAACAGCGGCTCGAGAAGCGCGAGGCTCCGTTATTCGAAAAGCCGTGCGAAGTGCGGCCCCGCTGGACGGAGGCGCCTTTGGCCCCGCCGCCGGCGCCCGGTCGCCGAGGCGCGTTTTTCTGACGTCTCGCGGCGCGGCACTTTTGTCGGGCTTGAGCTTCGTGCGAATATCGGAACGAGTTGTCTTTTTTTTTCTCCTTGCTCCTGTCAGGTTCCATTGTTCACGCTTCCGTTTGGGTGTGTGACTTGCGGCGAAATATCGCCGTCCTTTTTTTTTTTAATTACGTTTCGCGAGGGCGCGAATGATTTCTAATCTGAATTTTCTCGTTACCCTGTTGCTCGAGCACACTGGCCATTACCGCCCGCGGGCCAATATTGAAGCGGTCAGACGTTCTAGTCGCCTCTTTTACCGCATATTTTTGTTCTGTTTTATTGTTGTAAGGGTTGGCTCTCGGGTTTGCTGAAGCTCAGAAGAAGTGGCCGAGAACCGAAAAAATATGTCTCAGAAGAAATAAAACGGTGAAATGTTTAATTGGACATTTCTTTCGTGCACTGACAAAGCAATCTACGATCTCTTCTCTTCTATGTTCGAGGTGGAGAACTGTAGAACGTCGCCTGGGTTTGACACGCAGTCGACGGGCGAGTAGGTTCAGGGAAGGTAAATGCGTATCTGCTGGAAAAGAAAATGAAAGAAAAAAAAAACCTTCAGCGTGTGCATAAACCATGTCAAAGTGTCCCAGTTCCACAATTTAGCTACTTGCTTTGTGATTTTTCCTGCAGAAAAAAGCCATGGTTTCGCGAGTGCATGCTGGCTGACTGTGAGGTCAACTCCCCCCCCACCCCGAGTGCTTATTCCCCAAACTTTACGGCACCATCTTTTCTCTGCCGCATTTCTCATTATGCTTTGTGCAGAACTGGTGGGGTCGTTGGCTCGTTTCTGGCACATGCCTGCGGTCTGACAGAGTCAGTACGGCAACTCCTGTGTCTCATTGTCTTCCCAGCCGGTTCAGGAATGGACCCATAAACGGCAGTAAAGTTTCTCCCTACCCCTTTTCGGCAGCCGCAACGGAAAACTTTCCTTGGGGAAAGCGCGCCGACGTCGGCCGGGAGCGTGACTCAAGAACTCAACACATCCCTCCTCGGCCATCAAATATTTTCTGGCCATACGCGCATGCCACGGGCTTGCCATGCATGCTCGCGCGTGGCAAGCTTCCTTTGCGCGCAGACCCAGCACAGCGCCACGATATGAAGCTTTCCACGCGACGTTCTTCCTCACGCGTCGTGCTGAGCAGTCAACATGACCAGCGAGAGCGGTTGACACCCTCCTTGAAACGCGCAGACAGGTGCTGAGCGCCCGCGAGACTGCTCGTCGATTCCGCCGCATTCCTCCCGCGCGCTAAAGTGCGGCACCACGTGTATGGCTCGAAAGGAGCGAGGGGGTTTGTGGAAGGGCTACGACTCGCAACTGCGCACACGGAGGACGAACGGGAGAATTAGTGGGCGACCTGCAGCTTCCGCTGGCGCAAGCGGCCGCTGTCGGATATAGGGGAAGAGAGAGCCGTTCTCGAAGGCGGCGGGTGTCAGGGTCGCCTCTTTAACAGCGACGTCGGCGGACAGCGACGCAAGCAAACACAGCTGCCTCCGCCGCTCCGCACCCGGACGTCTAGCACGCTCGGCATCAGCCACGCCGGGAAGGCAAGGCCTCTCAGCGAGAAGTCGTCGCGTCGACAAGAACCTCCTCCCGAGTTTGTTCGTTTTGTTGCCCTTCTCGCTTCTCACTTGCGTCTCGTGTGGCCTCGGCACCCGGCTGGACGAGTGGCACGCGCCTCTTTCGTTCCTATTATTCTTTCGTTTTTTCTTTCGGATGTCGCTTTCGCTGCTTTCTCCATCGCTTGCTCTTGTGATGGACGTGGAGAAGAGAGCTCTGCGAGGAAGCCCGAGAGGGAGCCCTCAGCGGCCGCATTTCTTTTCTCCCGCTTGACTAAAGGATAGCTTTTCTTTCCATAACTCTTACTTCATCTTGCAGGCGCGGGCCACTTACCGTTTCGCAACATTGACGGCTTTATTCCAGCAGTCATCTGACCCTACCTTCGTTAACAGATAACAAGCAAGCGAAAAGCTGTCACAACCTGCACCATGATTAGAGGACGAGACTGTTGCGTAGCACGACAATGAATGTATGGTTTTCTTACGAGTACAAGGGTAACTAAAGAAAGTGCACAACATCTTCTGTGTGAGCATCTTGGTTTTGTGAACATTTATGCCGTGTGAACTCGTGTGTTGCGTATGAACATTTCGGCGTTGTGAGTATTTATGCCATGTGAACTCTTCTGATGGCGCGGTCATTTATTTATATTGCAGTACTGAGACTCAGTGCGTGAATGTTCGTTCATGCGTTTATTAGTCCAATTTTGTGATTGCTGACAACTTTCCGACGATAACTATCATGTAGGAGAAGAGGAGTAGCCGGCATCACACATAGGCACCAACCTTAAATACATTTAATAAAAAAGGTGCATATGTAGAGATTATTTTCCTAAGTCACAGATGCGTATGTTTCCTAAGCAACATGGTTCTTTTCTTCACTGCATGTAAATATATGGCCAATCAGCGATGTTCTAATGTAGTAGTGCGGATTCTAACGTTGCAACATAGACGCAGTCAAACTCCAGAACGAGTCCGTTTTCAGGAATTCCCACAACGAGCACGCTGAGCGAAGCGTCCATCGTCAATCTCAACTACGTAGCCGAGTCAAGCGCACGCTCTCGAAAGGAAACGTCACAGGCGTTATCTTTTCCACTTAGATACAATCAAATGTAAGTAAAACGAGATGCGTAATACACAAGGAATACCGAATCTACAAGTTAGCTCGTTCACCCGGACACACCAGCGCTTCTCGCTTAAAGTCTGATCCGGCCGAGCGGACGCCGATAGGGGCCTCTCTGCGCCATCACTCATCAGGGTCAAGACACAAAGTATCCGTGCAGAGACGAGGTAAAAAGAACAAACTAGAAAACACAAGACAAGAAAAAAAAAAGGCGGAAAAGTGCGGGCACCGTGGACGTCGGCTTCCCCGCTAAGGAGGACGAATTGCGGCCATAGTTCAAGCTCACGAAGTCACCGCGGCCACTCATATTTTCCTCTTTGCCCCAGGTGTTTCGTGTGCGCGCACGGGAGGGGGGCGAACGCGGCGATGCCCGCATAGCGCGGCGACCAGCCGCTGTGGCAGGCTGGAAAGCTCCCAGCTGTGACGCGGTCGTTCTTCAGCTCGCTCTGCTCGTGCACCTCCGTCGTGTCGATTTGCTTTTGACGCGCTATTTTCGCGCGGCTGCCTGTAGCCCTGAGCTTGCGGCGATGAAGTCGTCCTCGTTGCCGAAAGAGATCGCCACTGGCGCGCTCTTAATTATTTACAAAGCTTTGCAGCTATGCTTCTGTACATTGTAAAGAACGGCGGGTTGCACAACAAGATTGTCACCTTGCCACCCGATTACGACAAGGGGTGCAAGACGCGCACCTCCCGCTCTCCGCCGCTGCAGCTGCGAGGCGTTCAAAGAAGCGACCTTTGCGCTGGAATCCGCCGCCTTCCTCCAGCCCGCTTCGACATTGTGACAAGACGAGTTTGGTGTGTGGACAATGATTCCAGAGTTCCTCAACGCGGCGCTGATCTGACACGCCTGAAGAAGCTACCGCGGGAACGTCTTATTTTTGCGCTCTCACGGTTCCGCATGTTGCAAAACAACGAGCGTCCCTCGAGCGGCGTCGATTTTCCGGAACGGCACCACCTTCAACGCCGTCGCTTGGGCTTCGGAATGTGTGTGCCTTTGTGTCTGTAAACTGGTCTTCAGAGCAGCTGCGAGTTGGTGGTGTGTAAACGAACAGCCGCCGCGTCGTAGGACCAGCGGATCGAGTGTTTAAAAACTGTGGTTGTGCGATTGTTGGACACACTTCTCTTGAGCAGTCATGTTAGACTGGTACACTTCTCTTGAGCAGTCATGTTAGACTGGTACACTTCTCTTGAGCAGTCATGTTAGACTGGTTCACTTCTCTCATGCAGTCCTGTTGGACTAATACTATTTTTCTCAAACAGTCATGTTAGACTGAGTTAATTTTCTGTAAATAAACCCCTTTTTCCTCGTTCTCGATGAGAAGCAGTTCTTCACTTCATCAACGATCTCAGCGTAAATAAGTTGGACGACGGCATGGGCCAGCTACCTTCGAATTCATGCCGTACTCCAATCTTGGCAAAGGACCACGGACGAAGGGATTGAGCCCCCAATCCTGACAACTGGCTGACAGCGGTGAGATGGACTTTGCGACATGGTGCTGTATCTGTGGTGAGTGCTTGGTTTTTGCTTTGACTCTCTAGGCTTCATTTTGTGGTTGTTCTGTTTAGAACAGTAGGGAAGCTAGATTGTTGTGTGTTAGCTAGGTTGTGTTTTCCTAGCTAGATTTAGAGAGCAGAATCAAGGCAGTAAAGCAGCAGTCATGGAGTTAAGGACACTGCTGAGAGACGAGTTGTTGATTGTTGGTGAGGAACTGGGCCTAGATGTACGCAAGGAAATGCTCAAATCGGAATTATTGGAGCTAATTTCCAATCAGGCCAGTGAGCAAGATATTGAAATGGGATTGGAACTTCTCAAAAAGAGAGAGAAACGGGAAAAAGAAAGAGAAGAACGAGACAGAGAAAAACGAGAGAGAGAGGAACGCGATAAAGATCGCGAGATAACAAAAATGCAACTTGAACTTGAAAACAGACGTTTGGAGTTGTCTCAAGGAAGTGAAGGAGCTCTGGGTCGATCAAGTGAGGCAGAATCGTACCGCATGGACAGGCTATTAAAGCCATATGAGGTCGGGACCGATATAGGCTTGTTCCTTTGCAATTTTGAAAGGACTTGCGAAAAGATGAACTTCGGCCCGAGTACATGGCCACAGCGGTTGCTGTCTATGTTGCCGTGTGAGGCGGCGGAAGTAATCGCCAGACTGAATGTGCAGGATGCATATGATTATGCAAAAGTTAAGGCTAGTCTCCTGAAGAAATACCGCCTTTCAGCCGAAGCTTTTCGGCAAAGGTTTAGGAGCACAGGCAAGAAAGATAGCGAGGGCTATCCGGAGTTTGCATATAGCTTAAAGGCCAACCTAGTCGAGTGGCTTAAAAGCGCGGAAGCGTACGACAGCAGAGACATGATCATTGAATGCATGTGTCTAGAGCAGTTTTACAAAACCATTCCCCAAGCTGTGAAACTGTGGGTGCAAGATAGAGGTAATGTAAACACTGTGGAAAGGGCGGCTGAATTAGCCGAAGAGTACGCAACCCGTAGAAAGTTGAACGCCGAGGAGGGAAACTGGGACGGTCGAAATGGACCGCGGAAGCCATTTCCGTTCAAAAAGGGTGCGCAAGCTAGACGATCCGAGCCTGTAGACATGGCGGAAAAGCCCGCAGAAAAGAGCGAGGAGAAAGTTAACGGAGAAACCGCACAAAAAGAACAGAAAAGAAAATTCGAATCTGTCAGACCAATTCGCTGTTACAAATGCCACAAACTGGGACATATAGCTGTAAACTGCGAGAAGCCAAGCGTAGTTTTTTCCTACGTGGAGGAAAAGGATGAGAATATGGAACTTTTAAGTCCATATCTCCACGACCTGCAAGTTAATGGAAAACCATGCCGAGTGCTAAGAGACAGTGCCGCCACGCTGGACATTGTCCATCCGTCTTACGTGATGGTAGAGGACTTCACCGGAGAAGTAGCATGGATAAAACAGGTTGTAGAAGAACACAGCGTGTGTCTGCCCATGGCCAAAGTCAAAATCAGTGTACCATTCGGGGAGCTAGAGACTGAGGCTGCAGTTTCCAAATTTTTGTCACTGCAGTATCCCTACATCTTTTCGAATCGTTCGAATCAGTTACTGCGTGACAGAGGGCTCAAACTGGGAGAGGGCATAGTACAGGCATTGACCAGAGGCCAAGCTCGTAAGATCGCGGCGCTTTCGGCTGAAAATGCTCAAGCTCCTCCAGCTGAAGCAGAAAAGGGGATAGCTTCAATACCCGAATCCGAGCTAGGCCCGACGGACAAAAGAACAGTTGAGGAGAGCCTGCCAGTTGACCAGCTCAATGAGAGCGTAGCACTAGAGTGTCAGAGTTCTAGCCTGCAGGAAGAGCATGCAGACACGCTCCCAAGCGAGACAGGGTCGTTATTATCACCGGCCTCAAAGAACTTTGATCAACTCTTACGCGTGGATAGAGAGTCACTGGCAGCTGAGCAAAAGAATGATGAGAGCTTAGCTAAATTACGTAACACGGCTAAAGAAGGCATTGCTAGGCGCAACGTAACGATACATGAGAAAGGAGGATTGTTGTATCGGCATTACAGAGATCGAAAGGGTAGGATTTTAGATCAGTTAGTCATACCTACTAAGTATAGGGAGGACCTTTTGAGTCTTTGTCATGGAAATGGGTGGTCCGGCCACCTAGGCATAAACAAATCAAAGGAAAGATTGCTTATGGAATACTACTGGCCTGGCTGTTTCAAAGATGTAGAAAACTTTGTAAGATCATGCGACGCCTGCCAGCGTTCTGGTAAACCAGGAGAGACTTGGAAAGCTCCACTGAAGGTAGTGCCCTTAATAACAGAGCCTTTCAGACGGCTTGTAATAGACACGGTAGGGCCTCTTCCAAAAACAAAATCAGGCTACAGGTACTTGTTTACCATGCTGTGTCCGGCTACCAAGTTTCCAGAAGCAATCCCTTTGAAAGAGCTCAGCTCCACTGAAGTAGTAGACGCGCTTTTGACAGTGTTTGCACGAGTTGGGTTTCCAGCCGAAATTCAGGCAGATCAAGGGTCAGTATTCACGAGCGCACTGACTTCCACATTCTTGCAAAAGTGCGGGGTAAAGTTAATACACAGTTCTGTCTATCACCCTCAGTCAAACAGTGTAGAGAGGTGGCATTCGGTGCTTAAGCGAGTTTTGCGTGCGCTCTGTTACGAGCACAAGGAGGACTGGGAGAACTGTCTGCCGGCAACTTTGTTTGCTTTGCGAACGGTTCCACATGAAGCGACAGGGTTCTCACCAGCAGAACTAGTGTATGGGAGGACACTCCGTTCTCCACTGAGAATGTTAAGAGAGATGTGGGAGGAAAGAGGGGAGAGTCCAACCGTGGTTGAATACGTGCTAAATTTACTGGAACGGCTAAGCGCAACCCAAGAACTAGTCGGAAAGAACATGGCACTAGCTCAAAAGAACGCCAAATTCTATTACGACAGGAATGCGAGGCTTCGTACGTTTAACGCCGGAGACCAGGTAATGATCCTCAAACCTTCAAGAAAGAACAAGCTTGAAGTTCACTGGGACGGGCCCGTTAAAGTGTTGCACAAACTTTCAGAAACTAACTATGCTTTGAGAATGCCCGGTCGCAGGAAGGAAGTGAGGATATATCACTGTAATTTGATGAAGCCGTATGTAGAGCGGAGCGGAGTCGTTAACTATACTGTCAAAGAGCCGGATGGCATTGGTACCAAGTTTAAGGAGGATAGGGCAACCTCCAACTCTGAAATCGGCCTAGAAGAAGTAGTAGAACACTCGGTAAGCTCGCATGCTCTAAGACCCGAGCAGCTAGATGAGCTAAAAGGGGTGTTAGGGGAATATCTCGACAGATTCAGCGATCGGCCGGGTAGAACCGAACTGATAACGCATGAAATTGAGCTGACCTCTGCCGAACCAGTAAGATCAAAACCTTACAGGGTGTCTCCAAGACAGAGAGAGATTATGGAGGCAGAGATACAGCGCATGCTAGAGTTGGGAGTTATTGAGCCCGCTGAGAGTGACTACACGTCACCGCTAATACTCGTAGAAACCCCTAACAAGGACCCTCGTCCGTGTGTTGACTACAGGAAGTTAAATGCGATCACTAGGGATCAGCTGTACCCGATACCCACCATTGAGGAACGAATTGAAAGAGTTAGCGCTGCTAAATACATTTCAACTATAGATCTCGTGCGGGGGTACTGGCAAGTTCCCCTTTCCGAAAGTGCCAGCCGCTATGCCGCATTCATCTCGCCTGTAGGCACTTTTCGCCCTCTCGCACTCAGCTTCGGGCTGAAGAACGCGCCGTTTAGCTTCTCTAAGTTAATGGATATTGTCCTAAAGGACTTGCAGGAGTTCGCCTTACCTTATCTTGATGATGTGGCCATTTTTTCGGACAGCTGGGAACAACACGTATCGCACCTCAAACAGGTGTTCTCACGGTTGAGGGAAGCCGGCTTAACGATGAAAGCGGAAAAGTGTAGGTTTGGTTGTTCGCAGGTTACTTATCTGGGCCATGTTGTTGGTCAGGGCATGAGACGGCCGGCTGAGCTGAAAATAGCTACGATTGGAGATTTTTCTCAGCCGCGCACGAAAACGGACGTTCGTTCATTTTTGGGACTTGTGGGGTACTATCAACGGTACATTCCGAATTACTCACAATTGGCAAGTCCATTAACAGACGCCCTCCGAAAGGGAGCACCGAGTAACGTACACTGGGATAAGGACAAAGAGAACGCTTTTCAAAGTTTGAAAACGCTATTGGTTTCTCGCCCTGTGCTTCGCGCGCCAGACTACACAAAGGAATTCATAGTTCAATGCGACGCAAGCGACAGAGGTATGGGCGTGGTACTTAGTCAAGTCGGCGACGATAACGAGGAGCATCCTATCCTCTACGCCAGCCGTAAACTAAATGTAAGAGAGGAAGCCTACAGCGCTTCAGAGAAGGAATGCGCTTGTTTGGTTTGGGCCGCCCAGAAGTTGTCGTGTTATTTGTACGGAGCGAAGTTCATCTTCGAGACCGACCACTGTCCTCTGACGTGGCTCAATCAAATGTCACACAAAAACGGCCGCTTGCTCCGATGGAGCCTCACTCTCCAAGAGTACAACTTCTCCGTTAGATATAAGAAGGGAAAGTTGCATAGCAATGCGGATGGTTTGAGCAGGCTAATTTGAATTCTGCGTTTGAGGGTCCCGCCTAAATTTTAGGGTTACTAGTGTTAAATTTATTAAGCGAAGAAGATCCCCTCTCATTTAGCAGGATTCCCTCCATGATTGCTGAATTTGTCAGCAGGAATTTGCTTCAGAAATTGGCATAGTGAAATGCAGCATTTTTTTGTTTCTGCACTTATGTTGTTGTTGTTTTTTTTGAAGCCTAGCGAGTCTAAAGTGAGAGCCAATGCACGTCATCTCGGCGCAGAGCCGTGTTGGGTTCATTTTGCAGTTGCCTGTCCTTGTTGGATGTTTTGGGGCGGTGACATCAATGCACAAGTGGTCGCTGCGAGCCAAGACATCAATCCCCCCCTGACCAGCAGCCGTTCTCTTCCTGCCTAGCGGTTGTCAGCGCTAGACAGTCGAGACTTTTGGGGCCATGGAGGCGCTGTAAAGAACGGCGGGTTGCACAACAAGATTGTCACCTTGCCACCCGATTACGACAAGGGGTGCAAGACGCGCACCTCCCGCTCTCCGCCGCTGCAGCTGCGAGGCGTTCAAAGAAGCGACCTTTGCGCTGGAATCCGCCGCCTTCCTCCAGCCCGCTTCGACATTGTGACAAGACGAGTTTGGTGTGTGGACAATGATTCCAGAGTTCCTCAACGCGGCGCTGATCTGACACGCCTGAAGAAGCTACCGCGGGAACGTCTTATTTTTGCGCTCTCACGGTTCCGCATGTTGCAAAACAACGAGCGTCCCTCGAGCGGCGTCGATTTTCCGGAACGGCACCACCTTCAACGCCGTCGCTTGGGCTTCGGAATGTGTGTGCCTTTGTGTCTGTAAACTGGTCTTCAGAGCAGCTGCGAGTTGGTGGTGTGTAAACGAACAGCCGCCGCGTCGTAGGACCAGCGGATCGAGTGTTTAAAAACTGTGGTTGTGCGATTGTTGGACACACTTCTCTTGAGCAGTCATGTTAGACTGGTACACTTCTCTTGAGCAGTCATGTTAGACTGGTACACTTCTCTTGAGCAGTCATGTTAGACTGGTTCACTTCTCTCATGCAGTCCTGTTGGACTAATACTATTTTTCTCAAACAGTCATGTTAGACTGAGTTAATTTTCTGTAAATAAACCCCTTTTTCCTCGTTCTCGATGAGAAGCAGTTCTTCACTTCATCAACGATCTCAGCGTAAATAAGTTGGACGACGGCATGGGCCAGCTACCTTCGAATTCATGCCGTACTCCAATCTTGGCAAAGGACCACGGACGAAGGGATTGAGCCCCCAATCCTGACAACATGGCCTGCCCGTGTCGTGAAAACTCGGGGGTCGCGCACGAGGATAAGTTTAGCCATATCAGAGAATATAATAAAGGGATGAGTGGGAGGGAAATGGTAGGTGGCACGGAAACTTACACCCGACGACGTACGAGAAGAGAAGGAGAAGGAAGGGAGAGAAGGGGGCATACAGTGCATGCTTTGCTCCCTTCCGAACGTCGTTATAGTCCGCAGTACGGCAAACCGCTCAGAAGTGCTCTCGGGGCTGCCATGGATGAGTCGACCGAGCAACACACCCGTCGTCCATGGTGACGCTGAGACGCGCGCTGGGCAAGTGAAGTCAGAGTACATCTTATTAGGACGGAATGGGCACCCTGTCTATATCTCGTCAAACTATTGCCTTCACCACAGTCAGGCTGCGCATGCTCTTATCATGGACAATGAGGGTGGCTACATAGCGCGTACCAGTGGCACGTGATCTGGCCATCTCAAGCAAAAAAGTTGACAGTAACTTTAGCATGCGCTAAAGAGGATATGAAGGCGGACGTCTGCGCGCTCACGAGACATTAATTAAATTACTTGACATCCTCATTCGAGTGCGTTCTTACTTCATGTTACTTGTTTTCTCCCACCAAAGGTCATGGGTTCGAGTGCCTTATTAAGTATGCCTTAATTAACTTCACTTTAATTGACACCAAAGCTCGTGGGTTCAACTCCCACCAAGGGTTGTGGGTTCGACCATCAATGGTGGCACCACCAATTCTGGGGCCATTGAATTTTGGTCCCATCAAAGGTCGAAGGTTCGACTCCCACCAGAGGTCGTGGGTTCGAGTGCCTTAATTAACCTTGCCTGAATTTATATGAAATCTTGTGGGCTCGACTACCGCCAAAGATCGTGGATTTGAGTCCCACCAACGGTCGTGGTGGCACCATCAGTTTTGATGCCATTGAATTTTAGTGCCATACGCCGGACGGTCAATGTTACGATAATAC
This sequence comes from Dermacentor albipictus, assembly GCF_038994185.2. Taxonomy (NCBI): domain Eukaryota; kingdom Metazoa; phylum Arthropoda; class Arachnida; order Ixodida; family Ixodidae; genus Dermacentor; species Dermacentor albipictus. The sequence continues at coordinate 75,043,437 of NC_091821.1, forward strand.
TGGACAACGGTTTCTTCGACCCATGAGACACTTAAGGACTTAGTCATGAAAAGGTGGATAGAGATAAAGCGTGAAGGAGGGAAGAGAAAGAAATTAATCAACAGGAGGTAAACAAAGATAATTGTGCCAAGGCGCTTGTGGTTAACCGGTAGAACGGAATAGTTACTGTGCTGCTAAGTTGATTGATGAGGTGGTCTTAGACGAGCGCAATAATGGTTATTAAAATCATTACAACAAGATGACTAATACAATATCTCGTCCAATATCCTCCACCTGAATTATTCAATCAGCAAAAGCAAATCACAGACGTATGTGCCTTAACAATGTGTTGAGAAACCGGGAGACAAAATGTTGCCTTCGACTGGGCATGCTGTGGTGCTCTCAGTCCACGTGTTTTTTTCTTTATTTATTTATTTCTTTTTTTGTATTTTCGTTAAATGCTGAATAAGCTATAGCAAAATAATTTTCAGTTGGTGTTTTTTTTTTTGTGCAGATAATTTTTTTTTTCCTAGAAGCTTGAACATTCGCTGTGGTGCGACATTTCATTCAGATGAGTCCGGTTAGTGGTGACACCATAGCAAAAAGAAGGTGATTCTCGGGAGACCCGGTAAGTGCAGCGGAATGTCCGGGTCGCTGATGAAGAGCGTTATAGAAGTGTTCGTACAGAGTCTGGAAGACGCTCTCTGTGCCACTTCCACGAGAAACCCGGCTTCCGCCTTCCCTTTCCCACAAATGTTCTTCTATAGCTGCCCGACTCACCGTTTTCTGGCACTATTCAAATCAGGAGAATTTGATGTCCAAGATTCAGGAAGTTCTATTCCCCATCGCACTGTCGATAAATTCTCAAATATCGTTTTTTGAGGGCTACCCACTAAGTACGGCATTGTCGGCAATTCGCCTCCCGATGACGCTATCCGATCCAACCGAAGCCGAGCAACGTCATATCTCTTATCCTTTGAAAAGAGTGAACATTGCGAGCCAGCTTCGCCTACTAGTACAAAGCGGCATCGTGGCTCGCTGGAACCCCATTACAGCGAATCATCATTTGCACAGCCTTGATCTGTCGTTAGGACAAAAGTTTCTATTCAGCCCATTTGATTTGGTACAACACTGGTATGTCCGCTGTGACTGGTAGTCGACCCAGCCTTCACAAGTTTTCCCTTATTCTTCATTGAAACGACTTGCTCTTTGATGTGAAATTCTGTAGTTCTTGACCAGCGTAAATTGCGTTAAAGGGACACGAAAGAGAAAAATGATTTCTTCTGCACCAGTAAATTACCTTTCTACGGTACTAAGAGAGAGAGAAGGATGCATAGAAACGCAGGGAGGTTAACCAGAGGCAGTTCCGGTTGGCTACCCTGCACGGGGGGAAGGGTGAAGGGGGATAAAAAGCGAAAGCGAGAGGAAGGGCGAGATAGAAAGAAATACAGATGAGCACGACCAAACCGCGTACACTACAGAGTTGTAGGGGGCGGCGTTCTTACAGTCTATCCTGAAGCCACGCAGACCACAACGATAGTAAAAACACCACTCTTACCACAATAAGACGCTTGTTGAGCCAGAAGAAGCGCAAGAACGAAAGGCGGGTGGCGACGCCTCCTTGAAGTTTGCGCACCTGGTCGCTGTGACGTCATGGATTTTGATGGCACCTTCGTGGGCCTACTTACTTATATAGTGGTACAGATTGACTGCGTTGTGTTCTAAAGGAACCAAAGATTAAACATAGCAAGTTTCGGGAATCTTTACTCAGCCAATGGGGCCCAAATGCGAAAACGTACTTTGGAACCCCTGAATCCCCGCTGCGGGGCGAAAGCCCCACAACAGTAGGTCGCTATCGCTCGAGTTACGCGACGGTTACGTCAATGTAGCACATCGCCTACACCAATAATGACGTGCGCCGAACCCTTCATGCCCGGCTTGAGGACGCTAAAAGCTTGAGTACTTGTAGTTGGAATGCCCAAGTTTCTACGATTATCGCTGCGTGCTGCTTTGCAAGTTTCACAAACGCAATCTAGCTCGAACTTTGCTTAATGATTTCTTGTTTCAGAAAGGTTGTTCTTCAACTCGATGTTAGGCTCACAAAACTGTGCTGCAATTCTTGTCCACCACGGGACTAGACTTTCGTCTGTAATGCTCGTACTCAGCGTGTCAAACGATGTGTGGTGTTGACTCCTCCTCACATTTTTTTTCTTAATTTTCTTTCTCTCTTTTTCGAGCCTGTGGACGAGGTCTCTTTCTGGAGGGAATAACTCACCCTCATGCTACTACGTATAAAAAGAAAACCGCTTCTCTCGCTTTTTGGGGTGTGTACATGATTAATAATTATAATACATTATTAATCATAATTACTATATTATTCTTATTTTCTTTCCTCTCATTCTAAAGTAGACACCAGAGGTACGTCTCGCTCAAATATATATGCCCTACCTTCCTCTTTATCTAAATCGTACGGAAGGAAAAGAAACACCTGAGGGACGCTGTCATAACTCCGCCTGAGCTCGAATTCGACTTTGCGTGTTGTGTCGGTCATCCTTTCTCTTCAGTGAGCAAGCCAAGTTTTCTCTGTGCATCACGTTACGAGTACCCACGCTGTGACTCCTGAGATATCGAAACACGTTGCACAATGATTCGCGCAGTGCTAACGGTGTCCTGCGGCATAAATCATGCATAGCGCCTAGCGAGACGGTTCATGTATTCCTGTTCTCATCTCAGGAAGTTCAAGTGGCTGCACAGTGTTTACCTTTGCCGCATCATATACATATATGCTATATCCATCAGCCATAGGGAACCAAGCTTGAGCAAGTTCCAGACGGTCGTTGGCCACGCGCAGTCGTGATGTGGGTCCGCGGCAAACACCGCCAAGCGCATTTCACGTAAAGTATGATTTCCCCACGTAGCATGCACCCTGCTTTATGGCAGCGCGTAACTCATGACCACCTTCTTCTATCGCCCCTTCTGCCTGTTCATATTTTTTTCTCTGTCCCCGTCGCTCCACATGCGAGACGACGTTCGCTGCGCAGCATCTACGTGGAGCAGGCACCGTTCCGACTCAACCGGGCAACGGCGATGTGGCAGAATGGCGCGATGAATGTTTAACAAGTTCCGCCGCCATGATTTAGGCGCTCGCCGCCGATGTCCCCGCGCATCAGCTGCGATATTCATGAACGGCGCGGCCGCACAGTCACGACACGGGCCGGTCCCGTGCCATTCTTCTCAACAAATCAAGGAGACCCACGGCGCGCACACGCACTCGCTGCTTCGAGGCCAGCAGCGAGCGAGGTATCCACAAACACACATCCTGGTCGCCGGCAAGCGCGCTGCCCGCCGGGACCCACCACTGAGACCTGGCAGGCCCCCGCCGCGGCCCCTGCGCGCCCGGCTGACCGTTCATCGCCGCGCACGTCGACCTGCGCCGCGGCGCTCGGCTGTTCCCGTCCCTCCTCCCGAGGACGTAAATAAAGCCACGCCACGAGCGCGCTCCGTTTCGGCCGCCCGCTCATGCGCTATGAGAGCACGCCGCCTCGCCCCGCTGCTTATCCCCGGGGTGACACTTGACTGCTCGGGAACAACGAGGGAAGCAAGAGATATGCCGCGTGCCTCCGGAGTGTTTGGGCCTGCCAGGGACGCGGAGCGGCTCGAGCGACGCAGGCAAAGAGAGTTTTTCTGTTACTTTGCTCTTTTTTTGCTCTTTCACAAAAATTTGGACTTGTTTGGCATTCTTTCTCTCTTGTCGCATTTTAACGCACACACAACCTCTTGTAAGGTGCGGACGTAAGCTATCGAAAGTCGCGAAGCCAGAGATTGTCGACGATCGAAGCAAGCATATATAGGCCGAAGACGGACCTTCAAGCAAGGGAACAGATGATAACGTATACGAGAGATCGTGAAAACATACGCGTTCATATCGTCATATCGCTCTTGGGCAGCCCCGAACTCAGCGACCAAACCCTGGCCGTCCAGAGTGCCCGCGACCGGGCCGTCAAGCTAGGCTTGGCGGTCCCTACGTGGGACTAGCCGGGTGGCGCGGGGTCTCCCCTGCATCTCCTCTGGACCAAAATAAAGTTACTTCACTCACTCACTCACTCACTCATATCGTCACAGTATGTGCTCTCAGGAACAAAGTATGGTCCTGAGATTTCGTTAGCGCTGCTCAAAGTTCAAAGTACCACCGTGTTATTACGAAGGTCGTCTTCTATACGGCCATACCTATGTTCTATTGACATACGGGGCAAAAAACATCGCTTTAACATGGTGACGTTGACAACGTAGTAACTATACCGTTTCTGGCGCTAACTTGCTTTACGCATGTCGCAGTTGTTCATTTGCTTTTTGAATTCATTATGATAAAGAATATTTCGCCAGCCACGCAGCAAACGTAGTCAAACGTATATTATAAGCCAATAAACCGCGTGGCAACTGGTTTTTTTTTTTTTTTCGCGGCAACGTACAAGGAGTTCCGGTTCCAGCGCAACTCAAAATTCACCGCCATGCATGGTGAGCCCATCGCCCGAAGAGCATCACGAGTCTCGGGGGGCACTTCCGAGCGCGTCGAAGCGAGCCCAGGGTTTTTCGAACATTTACGACCAGGCAGCGGCCTGAGCTGCTCCTGGGCGGGACCAGCACATATCTCATCGTTTTGCGCTGACTGCTTTATGAGCCTGCCTGTCCGTATTTGTGGTAATAACATCGTTTTAGCACGAACAATCATGGTAAAATAAAGTATTCAAGAGGGGCCAGGGGTATGTTCTTGTTCACGCATTTTACTTACTCAGTATCACTGTGCAGGTTGGGACGAGCTCTCTAGCGGCCCTGCCCCTCTATGTCGCATCGAGAGAAAGCAAAATAAAATATAAAAAATTTAACCAAGTAACACCGCAGTACGTCATTCAAATGTTGCGTATAATAATGAAGGAAATTGTGATCGGCGTCGGGGAGAGAGCGAGTACATATCGGTGTGTTCAGAAAGGGTAAAAAAAAAAGAAAAAAAAGGGACTCTGGTTTTGCAGTCAGTTTCGTAAATAAATTTAAAGGAAGTATACAGAAGTTCGCGCCTAGTCTAGCGCAGTGATACTGGCAGCTTGCTTGCCTGCGTCTTTGCTGCACCGTTCTGGACGATCTGCAAAGCATGCATGATAAGTGGAAGCTACAAAAAGATCACTGCATTCCAACTTCAGTGAAAACAGACGAAGGCGATGACTGAGGCAGATGCGCACACGGCCTCTGTAGCGAGCGCAGAGCGGAACTCGTGTGCACTGTGCTTTGCCCTCCAGTCGTTTTTTCGAAGCAGATTTTGCTCGGCGCGTTCCGCACTTCGAAGGCTGTTTGTGATGCTTCTTTGATAGTTTGTCCGCGTGCACCTAAGACTCCTCTTCCAGCACCCTTTTGATTTCTTTGTAATCTGAAGAAATCAAATTAAAAACTTCATGTTTGACCACATCAACGGGTGCTGAACTTGCGGCACTCCGTGCTGCACTTGATTTCATTAATCATGAACCACCGCAACAATGGACAGCCTTTAGTGACTCCAAGGCAGCCCTTCAGTGGATACAAAGCCCAATGAGCCACGGGCCCAATGAACAACTGGCTTTAGAAATTTGACACATGTATAATCGCAGCCATGGAAAGGTACACAACATAATCTTTCAATGGCTTCCAGGACATGGCATACAGCATCAGCGGGAATGAACACGACGACGAAGCCGCACGGTCTGCACATGAAAGTGGTCAACGTGTCTTGATTCCGCTTTCGCGAACAGACGCTGCGGCTGGGCTGCGACTGATGTCCCGTGAATGTGCTTTGCCTCTGCGGGACTCAAACACTTTCACCATGTGTCCTTTGCGTTCGTTATCTCCAGACATACGGAAGCACCTACCGCCTGGCTTACTACGACGTGAACAGACCATGCTGTACCGTCTGTGGCTAGGCGTTGCATTTACGAACTCACATGCTTTCCTTATTGGAATGGCCAACAGCCCCACGTGCGCCACATGCAACATCGATGAGACGCTCGCACATATTATCTGTGTCTGCCCGCGACATAGTGCTCAGAGACAAGTGCTGTGCAGAGTACTGGACCGGTTGGACAATCGTACACTATCAGAACTGAAAGCTTTAGGTCACTACTCCCCCAGAACATCCACGCTAAAGGCCTTACTCGCGTTATTAAGGTTCCTGCGGTCTGCGGGGCTTCACGATAGACTGTAAGAACACCGCCCCTTATACCGCTCTTTAGTACACGCGGTTTGGTCATGCTCGTCTCTATTCCTTTCTATCTCCCCCTTCCGCTCTCTTTCTCTTTTTATCCCCCCTTCACCCTTCCCCCCGTGCAGGTAGCCAACCGGAACTGCCTCTGGTTACCCTCCCTGCCTTTCCATGCATCCTTTTCTTTCTCTCTCTCTCTCTTTCTCTCTGTAGTCCCGATTTAACGTCACATTTAAACATTTCACATTTAAACTTCACATTGACAGATTTAAAGTACAAAGCTCGGCCGCATAGCCATCTGTGCTTCATTAAGGTTGCGCTTCTCTCGGTTTTAGCGTTGGTAATCAACGCTAAATTACCTGTTTACGTTCTCATGTGTTTCCTAGCCGCTTTAATCCTCTCTCTCTCTCTCTCTCTCTCTCTCTCTATATATATATATATATATATATATATATATATATATATATATATATATATATATATATATATATATATATATATACTTCTGCCTTTCTTACCCTTGTTAGTTTGCTTCCCTGTATTGTGAACACCTGATCGGTCGTAACATTATGCAGCATGACGTGTGATTTCTTTTTCACATTGAACTTAATGCCTTCAGCTTCGAGGAGCTCGATGAGGCTCTTGCTTTGTGTAATCGGTCGTCATTGCCTGGACCAGATGGCATATCGTACCGCATCTTGTGCCATCTGGGTGAGCGAGCATGAAATGAGTTGCTGAGATGCGCATACTTGCTGAGTTGCTGAGATGCGCATACAATGAATCCTGG
>NC_091821.1:75052925-75152342 GCF_038994185.2 Dermacentor albipictus
AAGAAACCGCAAAGTAAAGCATTCTACGGACGAGTGGCAGCTGGCACGGTTCTGAGGTAAAGCACTCGGGTTTCGCGCACGGCGGACCTGGGTTCAATTTCCGAGAGGGACTTGCGAAAGGTTCATTCTTTAAAAATAAATTGATGGCTCATTTTGTATAGAACGAACGGTGCCAGAACTTACAAGTATACTCCGAAGAGCTGCAGTCACGTATACCTCATAGTTAAAAGCAACCGCTCCAGATGGCTACTAATGAACCAGGCGACCGGTATCCCCTTTGGTTTAATTAAAGATCCCCTTGTTGCCCCTCTCGCAAACGTCAAGGTATTAAAACATTTTTTTTTAAACTGCAGCATCGCGAGCGTCTATGTGGCGGTCTTCGCGCCATAAACAAGATAACGATACCAGTCGATTGCCTGTTCCAAATTTCAACTAGATTACTCTCGCGTGACATCAACGGCCGTTTCAACACCCAGTGTTATAACCAGGGTCGGTGCTGCAAAGCGCTTTCGAAGACTATTATATCCCTTCCAGGCACTGCTTGCACGGTTAGTTGAACACGCCACCAGAAGGGCGCCTCGAAATCAGAAGATGAAAATAATTATCTTTAAGACGTGTCGCATTCATTTGGACACACTCCTAATTGGACCTGCGCAAAAAAATTTACACGCGACAAGTGTGACAGAGAAAAGAGTTGCAAGATGGTCGGCCACGTTTGCTGAGAAGCTATAGCATGTAATCTCGGCAGCGGGCTCCCTTCTTTTGCTGTTTTGCAGAGAAACGGACGTGCACTGGGTGAATTCCTTAAATGCTGTTTCCCAAGCCAGACGCAAGTGAAATAATCGTTATTCCTGCATCATCAGTACCTGCGGAATTAGGGCATGGAGTCCTTATTTGCAGATGCCGCTAAATTCGCTAACAAAGTCCAGGTCGTTCATTTGTCTTGATGCTGTACGCTTTTATTTATACCGAATGCGCAATAGTGTTTTTTCCACAGTCATATTTAAATGGTGTTTGAAGGGGATTTATATGCATGCACACAAGTACCGCCAATATACAAAGGCAACGAAAGACAGAACAATACTTAGCTCAGTTGTTTGAGCATAGAACGTCACACGCTGGAGATGTCTTGCAGTCTTCACCAACAACGAGTTGTTTTTAGTCAACTTTTTCTTTGCCATAACACAGACGTTGTTATTTTTTTTTTAATAATTTGGATACATATATATAGACGTATCCTTTTATTTGGGTGCCTGTCAGGCTATTCTGTACAATTACTTAAAAAAACATGTGCAGTAATACATCTACAATTAATAACTGCAATTTTACTAATAAAACACTCTATGCCTAACGCGACAAAGAAACGAGGCCAAAAGAAGTTTTGATTATAGGTGTGTTTGAAACTGAGGATTTCTGGCACAATATCTTAAGAGCGCCGAATCCCTGTATTACCTGACACTGTAGATCGTGAGCAGACATATACGCAAAGACTCCCGTATACCTATCAATTTATCTTTCAAAACTTGGAGTGCGCATCGCCCTTCAGCGCCAACACCAACCGACAGTGGAAATGACATTCACAAGATACCTCTCTCGTTTCCCTTTCTTTTCAAGTCGAATTCTCTTTGTTTCACCCGTTGTCATACGGCCGCTACATTACGCTGGGTGTGACTCATTTAGGCACATGAAGAGAGCGAGAAACGAAAAGAAGTGTGAAAGGTGTAGCTGGGTTAACCAGAGCATAAAATCCGGTAATCGGGATTTTTTTGGGGGGGGGGGCGTGGTGGTGGTGGAGGGCGGGTGGGATGAGGGGGAGGATAAATAAGAAAAAGAAGAGTGAGATAGGGCACTAGAATATATTCAGCACAATGAGCAACAATTAAGCTAAAGCCGTTCGCTACGTGTGATGAGTGTGGCTGCTATAGCAGCCACACTCATCACACGTTATAGGTGACCTTTGAGCACCTTCAGTGTGATTGTCCTCGACACAGTGTACAGCGGATATCGCTCACGATTGCGTTAGCTCGCGACCATTATCACGACAAAAAAATTTTCGAATGCCGACTTTATCAGCCATCGTAGTCGAAGGCGATGAAAGCATTGATACAATTCTGAACGACTCGAAAGCTGCATACAAGTCTGAAAAGTGCAGAAATGTCAGACTGGCGTAAGAACGTAAGAGTTACTCGCGTTATAAAAGAATCGACACGCGCATGTAACGCGCACAGCGCCTACTCAAGGCTCTCGGGTGTGAAGCGCTAGCGGGAGGCCAGTCCGGCAGCATCGGAGGCTTTCCCCCTGGCCGCGCATTTCTTACTCGCTAGGTGGCATCGGAGTAGTCTATTGTCGAAAAGTCTAAGTGAAAGAAAAATAATGAGTAACGCAACAAAAGAAAATAAAACAAAAGCGAAAAAGAGCAAAATAAAGGACGACTATGATGGCGGCAACAACAAAACGTGGGCGAAGGAACAGAATGTTATATTTCCGGATAATATTTCCGCGTCTCAGCTTATCTCGCCCGGAGAGTAAAGAGGAGACGCGCTATTGAGTGGTGCTTCAGCGTAATACAGTGTTGAGATTGGGAGCCAAGAGGCGGACCGACTGATTTGCGCCTCGTACAAATGTAATCCGAGAGTAAGAACCTATGAAGAGGCGCTGCTGAAGGTGGGAGGGGGCAGCAGGAGGACAGCGCGGTGCACGGAGGGCCGACGCTCAAGAGAGAAGCAAATGTCACACGAAAATGGCGAAGCAAGAAGGAAATCGAGACCAAATGTTACAGCGGCGCGGGGGGCGGGAAACAGCGGCAGTAGGAGATTGACTTTCGCACCGGAGAGCTAAAGGCCATGGAGCTACGGATCTCTGCTGCCGCCGACGCCGTGCGACAATTCTGGCGCCGTCCCAAGAAGAAGAAGAAGATAAGAAGAGGCGCGGGGCACAGGCGCGTAATGTGTCGGTTCGGGACCGGGGCTTAAGGCGGGCTCCGGGAACACGCACATCGGCCCTGCCACGCCGCCGCCGATGAGTTCATCCGCGGCATCGAAAGTCGCTCCCTTCGGAGCCGGGCTCCGGCATCGTCGCGCCGCTGCATGAAAAAGCCGCCAGCTCACCGCGGCACTTTCTGAGCTGCCACCGCCGCGACCCTATACTGTGTCTTGAGGATACCTGCCTCCCCCCCTAGTCGTTTTGGAAGCGATGGGCGAAGGATTTCCGGCTTGTGCGTGGGTTCCAGCCCGCGTACGCGCGGAGATATGGAACAGGGTCTATACCGCGTCGTGGCTCTCACGCCCCTGTTTGGATCGCTGAACGCCCTCCCTTTTTGCGCTTTCCTCCATGCTCCTCATCCGCAGTAAGGAGCCATTTTGATTACGCGGCTTCGTCGGCCTGCTTATTGCATAGAACAGCAAAACGTGCATGATCACGACGTCCGACCCGACGAAACGCCCGGTGGAAGGATGCTTAAGTTCGACTGAATAGGGCAAGCGAAGGTATCAGGGGCCGAATTCACAAAGCTTTTCGTTCGTGAGTGCTGTTTTTCCTTGGCTGATCGTCTTCGCTAATAATATAAACTACATCACTATTGGCTGGCACGAATGATTTTAGCGTAGAGAGAGAGAGAGAGAAGGGAAGAAGGAAAGGCAGGGAGGTTAACCAGATTGAGTCCAGTTTGCTACCTTACACGTGGGAAGAACGTTTTGTGAATACGGGGCCAGTTTGGGAGTCCCACACATACTGGTGTTTTTGTAACGCCGTAGAGTGAATGCGCGCCTATGTCGCTATTTCTTCTTCCAACTTAACCAAACCGCTTGAACATTTGAGAGAGTTTAGTCAAACGCTGCTTTGACTGTCGGGTTGAGGCGTGATGTGAGGGCGGCTGATTATACACAACGGGTTAAATAACACATATCTTGCCTCGTAAAAATTGCAGTATTGCTCTACTGCGGCAAATGATTTCGGCGAAACGTAAGTTGCAGTGCCGACCACTGCCTCGTGGGCAATTCGAAATGTGAAGCCGTTTAATGTTTCCTGTCCTGTGTCCAAGCAGGCATACGTATAGTTCTTGTCTCACTACTTTGCGGCTAGCGCTTAAAGACCACCGGTTGTGAACTGCTATTGCAATGAAAAGGAAAATAACGCGTAATAACACACGTACGACCACGACCTCATTCTTGACAACATAAACATATGGAATGTGGATGTGATGCTCATCTGTATTCCAGACGTAGAAACTCGCAGCGGAAATTCCTTTCCCAGTGCCGTCAGCGATATGGCCATAATGTTGCGGTTACATCTCAATCGCTTTCCATTGAAACTTTGGCGCCTCTACGCCTTTCTCAAAGGGGTGTTCCTGATACAGGGACATTGACACTTTTGTGTGCCAGAGAAGCAATCGCACGCGCCGCCCAGGAAGCAAGCCTACGACAAAATTAATTTTAGCGAAATGTAATAAAGCGCTCACGTGTAGCATTTACTTGCGCAAGGCAAGGTTCCGCTGCACTTTTCAATATTATTCTGCATAGCATCAAACCTCGAAATCAGAAGTGATAAATGAAAGACGCTTCATTGCGATGAATTAAATATGAAGGCGTTTGCAAGCAGGCCACTAAGGAGACCCTAAGCAGGCCGCCACTAAGGAGACCCTGTTGCACTCAAATAAGGGAGCAAGTTGGAGCTCGCGCACTGAGAGCGAGGACAGCGCGGCGGAGTACAGGGCGCCTGCGAATATATTCAGTGCTCTGTGCAAGAGCGCTGTCATTTTAGCGGCAGCGTTCAGGTTATGCGCAAAAGCCAGTTTGTTGTGATTTCCGTCTCTTCACAAGACTTGATTCATTCTTGCAAGAAAAGAAATAATTAATAGTAAATTAAGAGAGAGAGAGAGAAAATGAATGAATGAATGAATGAATGAATGAATGAATGAATGAATGAATGAATGAAGTGAAAAACACGATAGGATAAGCTCGCCTCTGTCTCTCGGTACCAAATTACCGTTTTAGTGAAAGAATCAATTCTTTGTCGCGTCTATCAAAGGACAGGTTGGTGTTGAAAAATATGCGAAGACAAAACCGCGCAGCTTGTAACGACATAGTTAGGGGCTGCTCGCGCACAGCTATATACCGTCGTAACACACGCCATACCATAACTACTGTTATCCCGACCAAAACTATCGTTATTGCTACCATAACTACCGTTACAAATGCGCAATACCGTAAAAGCACAGTTTGAAAATAAACGCGTAATAATGATAGCATGACTATACCTGTTACAAAGGTGGTGTGAGGTGGGTCGTTATCGCTCAGTTTGTGGGAGCACTATCCCTCTCTCCTACATTTTTGTATTGAACATTCTTTTAATATGCGATTCAGCGAGACAAGGACAAGTAGAAATATTCTACCTGTCTCTGTCTCCCCCTTCCACTCTCTCTTTTTATCCCCCTTAACCCGTCCCCCCGTGCAGGGTAGCCAACCGGAACTGCCTCTGGTTAACCTCCCTGCCTTTCTATGCATCCTTTGTTCTCTCTCTCTCTCTCTCTCTTGAAAAGAGGGCGATCCATTCTTGGGCAACGCACGTAAAGACGAAACAGGAGAATGAATACAGTAGAAGCGCCGGTGTCACCAGTCGTTAGACCAGAGCTCGTATTGTTTTCTTTCTCGCGTTTCGTTTTTTTTATGTGCGCTGGCTGCCCAAGAAGGGAAGGACAAGTAACCACAAACCTTACACAGCGCATATCAAACCTGATCGTTCCTCTATAGAGCCGTCAATACGGTTGGGAAAGCCTCAGATTTCTTGCGACACCGGCGTACAACCGTTTTCTGTACGTTGCTGAAAGCAACGAAACACGATATAAAGAAAAAATAAACAAATAAAATTTCAAAACAGAAAGCCAGAAAGAAAGACAGAAAGAAAAAAGAAATAAATAAATAAACAAGAGAGAAATCAAACACAAGATATAAATTTGAACGTTGCACGGTCATGCATAGACATGCAAGGGAGAGTGCAATTGCGTAAGAAATAATCTAGCGGCGATAAGGAGAAACGATATGAGAGAGAGAGAGGTTGTGTGTGTGTGTGCGTGTGTGTGGGGGTGTGATGAAGAAAAATCAGCTAACAAAACAGAAACAGAGAACTAACGAAAGGGTCAAACCGCGTCGAACGCTTAAGACGCGGAGCGCTACGGGTGTCCCCACCGGAAGTGGCGGCGGAAGTCGGCACAGCCCTGGTGTGACGTCGTCGGCGGCAAAGCAACACCGACGGTTCGCCCACGTCCGCGGCTCGGGGTGGTGGCGCAAGAATTGACGTCCGGGGAGGAAGGGGCCCGCGTCGGCGCCCCGTTAGGCGCCGCAGCGGGCTCAGGCAGGGAATTCTATTTCCGGCCGAGTTCGTAATTATGACGAGACGGGCCCGGCAGTTTTATCTGGCATGCGGCGCGGTCCCTAATGTCAGTGTCAGCGGCGGGCACCGCATACGCCGATACCTGCACACACGCAGAGCGAGGGACGCAATGCCGAGCGCTGCCGTGGGGCTCTCGGACGCGAGGCACGTGGGTTATATTTGGGCCGGACTCGATTTCTTAACGCCGCGTATACGCTGCTCTCAGGTGCCGCATCCACTGGGGGATGAAATACGCCTCGGCGGTACGCGTACGCTTTCTGCTTGTTCTCATCTGACAGGCATAACCCATATTTTCCGTGTTCCCTACTTTCTTTTGTCCGTGTCTCTGTCATTTGTTTATTTCGTATTTTCTTTCCTATTTCTTTGTTTCCTATCTTCTCATCTTCTCCTCTTTTCATTCTTTCCTCCCGAAAGAGTAGGCGGGCGTTTTCTACCCCTCGGTGGCAGTTGTCAGCTTGATCCCTCCCTGTTTCTTTTGTTTGTTTGTATGTTTCAATAATAATAATAATAATAATAATAATAATAATAATAATAATAATAATAATAATAATAATAATAATAATAATAATAATCTTTATTGCACAAAGGAATACAGAATACAAGAAACGGGCCTGTCAAAGCCACAAGTGGCTTGAGGGACTTGGCCCGGCGAAATCAGCGGAAGAGCGTGCAATATTTACTTTACTATAGACATATAACAAGATAATGCAGGAGGATTAACAGGTAGGAAGCTTAACACGAACAATAAGCAAAAACATTTAGCAAGAATCAATAATCGATACCAAGATGCACATTTTTTTAGAAATGATGAACAGCATTTGTTACAAATGTTGAAGCAACCATGTTACGGCGAATAAATCATGCTTTTTCAATGCCTTTTTTGATGTAATAGAGAATGCCTCATTTGGCAAATCGTTCAGAATTTTCGGCACATAAACACAACGTCTAGCTTCACCATATTTTGTTGAGGATCGCGGAACTATAAAGCGAACAGTACTACGAAGGCTTCGGGGGACTGTGTAGCATACTTTAATATCACTGAACCAAAAATGCCTTAGCACCACAGTTTGCGCAAACAGAGTCCAGAAGCATGGAAGGCCAAGCGCTGAGAAGATGTTACCATTTGTGATGGAGTGTTGTAGGCTATGTTTTTAGTAGGTTTTTAACAAAGAATCAACACGGCTTTGCCATCGGGTGGGGCAGAAAGCAAAAACAGTAATCCCATGTCGAAGAGTGCTGTAGACCAAGGCAAGCGCAATATATATATATATATATATATATATATATATATATATATATATATATATATATATATATATATATATATATATATATATATATATATATATATATATATATATATATATATATATATATTTACTTGAAGCGGAACGATAGATTTAATGTGAAAGAATAACCACGCAGCGCTCCTAAGCTTATCGCAAATGTGCGATAGTTGACTATGCCACGACATATCGCTGTCGAAGAATACTCCCAGGTATTTTACCGAGTTCTCGTAGTTAACCGGCACGTATCGACAGAGAGGACAGGTCCGACTGTGCAGTAATATCTGTGCAGTGCAACGAATATATATATATATATATATATATATATATATATATATATATATATATATATATATATATATATATATATATATATATATATATATATATATTATTGCGAGATTATGGAGCGATGCTCATGAGACGGGCCGCCGCGAGAACGTGTCCATCGTGTCTGCTTAGACCTTCTCGGCCCATTTCCGAAATCTATATCAGGAAACACGTGGGTTGCAATCGCGGCGGACTACGCGACCCGCTACGCCATAACCTGTGCTCTTCCGACCAGTTGCGCAACTGATGTTGCGGACTTCCTCCTACACGATATAATTTTGGTGCATGGTGTTCCGCATCAATTGCTAACAGACCGTGGCCGTACGTTTTTGGCCAAAGTCATTGACGACATCATGCGTGCTTGCTCAATACAGCATAAATTTACCACCTCCTACCACCCTCAAACGAACGGCCTCACTGAGCGTTTTAACCACACGCTTACCGACATGCTATCGAAATACGTTTCAGACGAGCACCGTGACTGGGACCTGGCTCTACCTTACATTACCTTTGCGTACAACTCTTCCCGTCTCGAAACTGCTGGCTTTTCCCCGTTTTATCTCTTATTTGGCCGAGAACCGACGCTATCACTGGACACTGCAACTTCCGCCCGCCACAGCTTCAACTAGCACTTATGCCCGTGATGCAATCGCCCATGCTGACCATGCTCGCTAACTTGCGCGCGCTTGTCTACAAGTGTCTCAAGGCAAACAGAAGCAACGCTACGACCTCCGTCACCATGACGTCCATTTTGTGCCCGGCACCATCGTGTTGCTTTGGTCACCATCGCGTAAAGTTGGCCTTTGTGAAAAACTGCTTTCCTGTTACACAGGCCCATATCACGTGCTCTGCCCAGTGACCGATGTCACCTATGAAATCGCTCTAGCCACGCCCACTACGTCATCCGCTGTGACAGCCAGTGACATTGTCCACGTCGCCCGACTCGAGCCCAACAACCCTCCCCACGCCTTGAATCTTTAACAGCACCGTGACGGCGCTTTTGCCACCGGTGGGGGGTATTACGATATTATCGAGCGATGCTCAAGAGACGGGCCATCCTGAGAACGACGATGAAGTTGGTCGCTGCCCTTAGCGTGAGCGAGGGTCGGCCTGGCTCTCTGGCTCCAGTGTAAATAGCCTGTAAATAATCTCTTTCATCTGTGTCTTTTCACACGTAACAATATATATATATATATATATATATATATATATATATATATATATTGCGTGTGCTCGCTCTTGTTGGCTGGTTTTACTATTACAAGAAGCTGTAAAGGTGGCCCAGTTGGTTCATACTGTCTTACAAAAATAGCTCGCAGGGACAAGGACAAAGCACATAGGACAATTGCAACACAGCTAGTACAGCAGCACACAGCCTTCCTTCAGTCGTATAGGTTCATTATTATTGTGAGTGGCCATTGTGAAAGGAATAGTGAAAATAGCAGGGATTACAGTCGTTTCTTTTTAATTTCTCTGAGATTTAGTCCTCCTTCCGAATTGAAACGTAAAACCAGTTGCACCGCACTTTTGAACGAGCGCGAAAAACATGACTAGGGAGGGCCACGCAGAGTGTATGAGACAGAGCGGCAGGAAAATATTAATTTTCTTGTAATTCCCACTTCCCCATTACCATTACACTAACGCCTCGCATATAACTTATATATCGAATCGAGTACCGCATTCCATAGGGCCAGTTGCCGTGAAGCGCACGCAAGTGTTTCCTACCCCCCCCCTCCCCGTCTATTCCACCCTGCTTGTATATATCAATACACTATAGCAACGGGCAGCCAGAAACAGTGATGGAACACTTCATGAATATGCGAGGGTGGCACCCGGGAAACGTGTAAGTGCCCCGCACGCTGCGGTTAACGGTGGAGTACCCGTATGCGGACGAAAGAATAAACGATTGAAAACGCTCTCGAGACATGCAGTGACGTCCGTGAAATAAGCATAATAACAGTTAGAACAAAATAAATAAATAAATAAATAAATAAAATGAGAAGAGGAAGAAAAAGAAGCGTAGCACCACGGTTCGAAGTCGGAGCACTGTCCCCTCGCGCGTTGCCCAAACAAAGGGACCCCGTTCGTCTCTAAGCCTCAACGGTCCCGGGCCGCGGCGTGCCCGAGTGGGGCGTGCGTGTCGCCCAAATCCCTTTTGACTTAATCCCCGTGTTGACAGTGTCAGAAATGGGCGGGGCAGCAGAAGCGCCCTTCCGCCCGCCCCAAGTGCCTGCGCAGGCAACCACCTTCCGAGCCCTGGCCAACTTTTTAATGAAAAGTCAACAAAAGAGACCCCTCCCCCCGTCGGCAAACGCCGGAATTTGGCTCGTGTGCGCGCGCGCTGGCCTTTTGTCTTTTTCTCTCTCTTCTTTCTTCCTCCCTTTGTGTTTGCGCTTGTCTGTGAGCTGTGCTTCTCTGTCTTGGGAGCATTTCCTTTTTGTCTCTCCCTTGCCCTTTTTTGCCGATGCGCTCGTCGACTTAAAAGAAATAGATCTGGATGGGCTGCGGGTTATGTGAGAAGCACTTATTGCAAGGGAACCGTTTAAGGGGACGGCCAGCTGAAACAACAGAGATTTGCCGTGATTCGAGGAGGGGACGCAGAAAGACATTGCCCGCGAGTCCAGGTCTCTATTCACATTGCTCGACAAAAAAAGAGATTACACATGTACACGGCGCGTGACGCTTCAGCAATGTTTACCCTAATTTTTGCTGTAATTTACCATACTACATAGTGCGGAAAGAAAATTTTCGCGGATTCCGCAACAGTAGTGGGGCAATTTAAAAAATTCTCTTTCCCTGTAAGGAGACTGAATATGGCTCGAAGGAGTGACGAAAGTCAACGAAGTCTGTGCGCGACTCATACACTATGATGAACGTTCCAGGCTTCCGAATAACGGTAGGCGTGCCGGCGAAGTTTTCACAATAGTTTTCATTAAATGTCTATGCCGTCTTTTTCTTCTGTTTCTTCCTTCTGATTTCCTTCTGATACCTCTTCAATCCAGGCCTGTTATTGCGTTATTCTTCCCTACTACCGCTGTCTCCGGAGATGTGTTGGGTGGCATATCGAATAAGTTCGCCCCCCCCCCCCCCCTTCGCACAGCGCCGTTTATATTCATCCAGATTCGCGGGAGGGTCCTTCTTCGGACGACCCCTAGCAGATGACTGAGAGAGAACCACCACAGAGAACCCCTGTTATGCCGCGTAAGACATGCAATTATCTCATTGGTAAAGCCGTTTGTGATGCTTACCATGATACGCTGTAACGCGTCCCGTAACTCCTTTTTCTCTTCTTCTTCAGCTATGAGATGCACGAGGCCTATCATTGCTTAATTGTTTCTATACGACGCGCCTGACGCGCAAAGTTAGCGGTACTGTTATTCAGCATTAAAACATGTTCAACAAGAAACTACATGTTTCACATTGCATAGAAACCCGCCACGGTACCACAGTACAATGATAGACGCGCAGCGCCTTTCGCGCATGAACGTGTCCTGCAGCTTTTTTTTTATTTATCATCGTCAGTTAGGAGATGCGCACGCTCACTTTTTAGAACTGTTGCCACAGGCACCGCACCGAGCACGCGAAGCGTCTCAAGCGCTGGCTCGCGCGAGTTTATTACGCCTTTTCACGGCGGCACGCGTTCGTGGTCTAATGATTACAACACTGAACTTCCGCGCTGGGGGACGAGGATCAGAAACCGACCGTCGGACATTTTTATTTATTTATCAACGTGAAAGTGTCGAATGACTCTCTGAGCGAGAAAAACTGGCGTCCGACGTCTGTGGCTGCCTAAACTTTCATCGGGCGCGACGCCACGTCACAAGCACCCCTCGACGGAGCAGAGCGGGCGGAAGGGGACGCCTTCTGCCGCAGTGGCGTGCCTGGTGTTGCGTGGGGGGCAGAGGGCGTCGCCGCGACGGCACGTCGCGCTCGCTCTCGAAAGCCAACGTTATCCACGCGTTAAAAAAAAATATTATTATTGGGTTTTACGTGCCAAAACCACGATCTGTTCAGAGGAACGCCATAGTGGAGGAAGGACTCCGGAAATTTCGACCACCTGTGGTTCCTTAACGGGCACCTAAGCCTAAGTACAAGGGCGTTTTCGCCCCCATCTGAATGCCGCCGCCGGGATTCCATCCCGCGACCTCGTGCTCAGCAGCCCAACACCATAGCTACTGAGCAACCACGGCGGGTATCCGCGCGCTCCTTGTCCGCTCGAGCAAACGCCTACGCTCTAACTGAGATCGATAAGGCCAAATCAATACGCGCCAAACGTCTCAACGCGCTGGCCTGCCCGCGAGGAGTTCATACTCGAAGGACCACTCAGCGGTGTTCAATTGGGCATTAATGCTTTCGCATTGACGAAGTGCTTAGGCGTCCTCGAATGTTTCTTTATTGATTTCTAGTAACAACTAGGGACATATAGTGTTCCACATTGGCCTGAAACGGCCAGAAACTGACCAACCAGAAAGTGTGAAGAAGAGCCAACGAAAGCCATCGATTTAAAAGAAAGTCACCAGGACGTAATAGTACTGCGGAAATCCGCAGAAATATTACGAATGCATGTCTATATTACGTCAAACTCTTGCCTTTGCTTCAAGTTGTTGATAAATTCGACTTCGCCCTGCCATCTGCTAGCCACTTGGTTAGTTTATATGGTAGAGCGGCTGCCCGGGAAAGGCGCTGGTGCCGTGTGCGAGTCCCGGACCAGGACGAATTTTTCTTCAATTGCGAAGCTTTTCTTTCGAGGAACCCGTATGCAATTACCTACGTTTGGGTGGATGTCTCATTTCCCTTTATTGAAGGTCTCTATACTTCAGTGAGTGCTTGCGCTTTAAACCCATTTACTGCGACTGTAGCAGCCTGTCACAGCAGACACCGCCATCGATTAAATAATCTCCTCCTTGCAATGCACACAACGCCAACTTTGTCCACTGGAGTATTGACTGTTCTGGCTTCCGGAATACAAGCACAGACGCCACTACACTCATGTGTGCGTTTTGCACAAGAATATCCCAGAGAGAGTGATAGAGAAATAGTAAAAATAAAGGCAGGGAAGTTAACTAAGCTGAGCCCGGCTGGCTATGCTGCACTTGGGAAAGCACTGGGCAAGCACTAACGATCGAGCAATCAGAAATATCAGAAAGAGAAGTTCACGGTATGCACGCACGCACGCACGCACGCACACTGAAGTGCGTGTACACCGACGTATGTGTGTGACCGCACGAGGTCGTTGTCTCGAGAGCTTCTCTTCTGTAAAAGAGATTCCCTCAGAAATAGCCTAGCGTGCGATAGAGAGAGAGAGAAAGAGAGCAAGGAGAGGAAAGGCGGGAAAGTCAATCGGCCGACCACACAGTAGGAAGCATGCGGTAGGAGTACAGTCGCGGTCACCGAGGCCGGTGTTCCTCAAAAACTGCAGTAGCGCACGGATAGCTTTCTGCGCCATTGACGGATGTCGCGAAGTTTCAAGAATTTTCGTTTAAGAGTGTGTTCTATAGAGTGAATTGGGCTTGGTGCTGTCTCTCTAAAGAGATGCACTGGACGCTGTGTTGCGGGCAAGTGCCTAGCGCGAATGTTGTGGGATAGCTCAGAGGGACGTTTGAACTTCGGACAGGCACCCCGTAACCAGTTTCGAGCTTCTAACTGCTGTCTATGTTTGCTCTTCTTCTTTCCTTACTTCTGTTTTTTTGACATATCTTTTCCATTACATTTTATTCCCCTTACCCCCTTTCTCCAGCACAGGGTAGCCAGCCTGTCTGAGAACTGGCTAACCTCCCTGTCTTTCCGTCTATTTTTCCTCCTCCTCCTCCCAACTGCTGTCGCAGTAAAACTGCAGGCAACACGCTCAGTTCGGACTTATACGGCAAACATAACATTTTCGCTTTCCAACACCTGCACAGGCAGCTTTCGCTAACGAGAGGACCAAGGGCGTCATAGACGAATGACCAACCGGAAAGCTATGATATTATTGTAAACATACCTCGGTGTAGTTTAAGAAGAAAGCCAAATAAGTAATTTTGAGCGTACTTTAAGGCGAGAAAACAGCTTAATTCGACATCATCATGAGGCAAGGCGCTCTAATAGAGTAAGTGCTACATGTGAAACCGATGAGAGATCAAGTTTTTGGAGGATATGTCTAAATATCTATCCATTGGTCGTGGCTGGGCCAAGTCAACGCCTGAAGGATGGTATAAAGGATGAATCAATTTTTGCGTCCGCATACTAGAAGTGACATTGCATTTTTATCACAACACAAGATAAGATTTACTATAAGAGGCTTTGTAATCAGCCAGAGGTGTTCCTTCTTTTGTTGAACATGTATACGATTGTTTGCCATGCATACACTGAGCGCTACAGGAAGTCGGTTGTACCATGCGTTACACTCAGCTGTGCCGTAAGCCTTTGCGTTATGCAGTATTTCTGTTTTTGAACTTTGCAAAATGAACTATTTCTTTCTGCTGTTTCTATTTCCTCGTGGTGATTGTCTGGCGATGTTATATCATAGCATACTTCAGGCGTTTTGCATCCTTTATACCATCCTCCACAGTGGTATCTGTGCAGTCTGGTGCACCTTGTATGTGTGGTGTTCCACTCAGCTAACGAGAGTGTGCGTAAGATACACAAAGAGTATTTAAGATAGTACCTAAGATAAAAGTATCTTCAATACTACCCAGCACTGACTGCATCCAAGCGCGTCTGCATACAACTCCTTTTTCATCGGTCATTGCCCTGGAGCGTAGACATACGTTTATATTAATAAATTAGCAGTGGTCGACAACACAAATACGCGCGCGGTGTTTTACTTAGCCACTACCACAGCGGGGCACTTAAAGCCCAATCTCATCAAAACGTAAACTACCAAAGTTTGACACTACTGATATTCGCTGTATCATCGTGCTTCTCGCAGTGTCGCTAATTAGTGCAAGCGGCCAGTCAGAACCAAGATATCGTACTATTAGTTCGCTCACAGCCGCGGATCCCGCATCTTGAAGAAATACCGTATACGTTAATGTCTTTAATCTGAGAAAACAAGCGCACAGTCATGTGAGCACGTCGTCTCAAAAGCAGAAAAAAAAAAAGATCCGGCGCGGTGTGCGGTCGTTAATTGGTCTCCGAAGCAAGCAAGGCGAAGAGAAAAGGGGGCGCAAGTGTTCGCTGCTGAAAGAATAACGGCATCGCGCATAAAGCGCCGCCACGGCTTATTGAAACGGCGGACTCGATGGCGCTGGTAATAAGGTTAGCGCACCGGTTCTTCGCCATCCACTTTGTTCCAGAATCTCATGGATGAGTCACTGCCCGCGCTGGCAAACGCTCCCGGGCCTGAATCCCTCTTTCTGTCCTGCCTCAAAGTATTCGGGATGCTCTGAAGCGTGCAACCACGCGATTACCACACTCGCTGGGTACGACGAATACGGGCGACAAACAAGATTTTGATGGACTGTACATACCTTCAAGCAAGCCCGAGTGTCAGATACATGAGGGCAGCTCTCTTGCTGTTTGACGATGGCGGGGAGGAGCATGCGCGGTAACTTCTCTAGCTCGCTGCTCCCGGCAGCCACGTCTTACGCACCAAGTTGTCTATTTGAATGACTTTCAATGCTCCTCGCATTGATACATTTCATGGCAGAACTGTCAAGCCTTTACTTCGAAATATGCAAAGGAGTGCAAAAAACGATACTTTTGTCCGGCTATACATAGTAAAAAAAAGTTAATTCCTACACATCCTGCAAGGAAAGTCAATGCTGAGAATTTCTTATATAATTTACAAAGTAATAGGCCGATTTTATACAAACAAATTCTGCTTTAGAAAGAACAAAAAGGACATTAAAAAATATTATCCATCATTAAGTTTTATACGTATAGGGCCCAGCATTGTACGCGAGTTTACGCAAACGTTGTAATTGCATTTGCGGACTTACGCAGAACCTCGGACGAAACTTACGTGAGGGCGTCAATACGATTCGTTCCTGAGCTCTTCCAGTTTACAGTGCTTGTGCAATACTCTTTGTGCTTCACCAGCCCTCCAAGGAGAAGAAATTGCATGGCGTCAACGTGGAACTGCGTGGCGACCAGTTATGTGGAACACGGCGGCGAAAGCAACACCTGGAAAAGTGGTTGTCTAGCCACTTTTCTAGCCACCCAGAAAGGTTTTGCAAAATGGTAATGCATACAAGAAATATTGGTAGTTGGTGCTGTCACAGGTTGTTACAAAGAAGCTCATACCTCATTTTGCAGCTTCAGCAAGTACTGTTACGCATTCACTATATCCCAGAGATGAAACGGGCCCACAGCTTCGGTTTATGTATGCGACACAGCCCACTGGCACATTTGGTCGAGGTAGATTTAGCTAGGGGATCAGTTGGAGAGCTTGGAATTACGTGCCCCCTGCTACTTCTTTTCACTTATAGAGACCCTTTTCTGGCGATCCCGTGGGCGCCACTATATTTGATCACGTGGTCACGCGTTCATTGCTTGCCTTAGCTGCATGCGTTGCCTCTGTGTTTACAATGGATGCGCGTAACGCCCGGTGCGGCTCCTCGAGGCTCTGCTTCGGCGGATATCGTAGACGGTGACTTGGTGGACGACACGAAGCCTTGCCCTCGGCTTCAGCGGACATGTCAGCGCTTTCGGAGCTCATTAAGCCTTGTCCAAACGGTGCGAGCAGTGTATACGGTGCTTGTACCAGAAGCGGGGCTAGAACTGTATTTCAAGCTATGCAAGCTTTCCGCTTCAGAATTCATTCAAGATCAGAGTGTTTTGTTATTCGTTCTTTACTCGCCAGTAACTTTGAGGCAGCTGCTTGTAATGTTTCTGACTGAGTAACGTTCCTCGGTGCGGTAACTATCTGATGATTTTTTTACCTGATCGCTCGCGGGTGTACTCCGTTGCGGTAGATTCGGTCTTGCCGAGCGCAGGGCTTTGAACCTGGGTGTCTTGTACTTTGTAATGACTTGTAGCAAATGCGTATTATCGCTACTCACTCGCTGACTTGTTGATCGTCACGACAGGGGCTTTCGTATGGTACTTTCCTTTCAGGTATACAGCTACGCTAGGCGAGTGCATGCTGCTGGAAGCTTTTGCGCGTGCACGCTTGCATAAGAAGGGGAAATACAATCCATCAAAGAGCCTGTTCTTGCAGAAAATTTAATGCTTGCACACAATATTACAAAGAAATAATATATATTGCTAAAGAAAGTAACTTGCATCTAAGCTCGCTTTGCCGTAGATCGATACACTCCGGACGGTGTGATTAATTTCCGACTAGTCGTGTAAGCAGCAGATGAGCGCAGTTTGCGATGCATATATTCTCGCTGTTGCCTCACACCGTCAAAAATTTTCACGAAAAACGAGCTGCGCTTGCACCCCTGCTCTGGCACGGGAAATCCTATGCAATCATTTTTCAATATCATATGCACCAACAAGCGCCAGAAAAGATCAAGAGAGAGATTCAGACCTAGGGGGAAAAATACGTAAGGAAAATACAAGTAGCTCTGTGTAGGCAGTTGCCCTCTCTCTGTATAAGCCGTGGCGGCCATACGGGACATTCACGTCGAAATGAGGCAACCAGTGCGCGCTTCCATGGCTATGGCTCAAAGGCCAAATTCAGAACTGCAGTTTCGCAAGTTCTCAACTGCGAGTGAAAAGATTTCAAAAAAAAAAAGAAACGCGAAATCATGCAGAGAAGGGGCGAAAAACGACCCGGTGAGCCTCGGAGCGCTGATATTGCGCTCAGCCGGCCGTCGGTCTTCATTAGGCCGGCGACGTCTCAAGGGCCGGTGAACAAACGCGAAGGCAGTCTGCGGGCTTAGGCGATGTTCGGAGTGCGCTAGAGGTGCACACTCGAACTGGGTCTACGGAGGTGGCTGCTAGCACGTGGGGTGCATTTTAATCTAGTGGTGTAGTAGTGGTGAAAAACCTAGTAGTAGTGATGAAAAAAAGAAAGAAAACAGAAAGGACATAGCAAAAAAAAAAGTTTTTGAAGTCGCCAGGCTCTTCGTACTGTTGTGCGCAGAAATTTTGACGCTGAACACGGTTGAACAACCTGTATGTTGCAATTTTCCCCATAGGGTTTCCTACAAAGTTACTACAGGGACCTCCGCGATGTGATCGTTCAGCAGTCGTATAGAACTGATGGCTAGTACATCTATCCGACTAATCTTCGTGCTTGTAGCTTCAGACCTTCTTGTGTCGTTATTTACTTTCCAAGCGCTAATACGGCTTTCTGAACACTGCAAAATGATCAGTTTGTTAGCGCAGGTGAGTAATTATTGTGATTTGTTGCATATATAACACAATATTTTGCAGAAAATGATCGATTTGCAAAGTCAGAAAAGCACTTGAAGTCATAAAGACGAAGTTTAAACACATCGATGCACTGCTCATCATTCCCATGCTGCAGGCTGAACCTCCATACTTGAAATTCTGGCAGACACTAGCGCGCAAGTGTCTTATAGTAGTTGTTCTAGAAAACTATCATTTTCCATCTTTGAGATAACGATGCTACACTTTTTAGCCTCCTGGTATGGAGCCATTGTACTGAGGGCGTCTGTCGCAGAAACAAAATACGTACTGGGGACTTCGTAGCGCGAGAACAAAGGACGAGAGGGAAGGGAAACGACGAACGCAAGCATAGCATATATACATACATGCATATAGTTGCAGCTACTACCATGCATGCCCCTTGCCCCTTGTTTGTTACAAGTATAGGAAAGTGCACATAATAAGAGAACATAATTTCGAGTCTTTTTTTTATTCGAGACACATCCAACAGCAAAGCGCTGTGTCACGTAGCTGCTCCACCCACTTTTTACCGCACACACAAGAAAGTAGCACGCAAAGCAGAGCCAGATTCTTTACAAGCAGTTGGAAAAATACTTCTGCCATCCGTAAGAGAGGAAGCACACCGTCTAAAGGCGGTCGCTATAGGCACGCTTTTTATACTCCCTCTTTCTTTCTCTCCTCTCTCCTCGCTTTTTGATATCATTGGTGCGTTGTTCAATCGTATACGGGCGCTTCATGCAGCATCCCGGGGGCAATTACGGGTTGTCCACTGCTGCCTTGTTGGAGAAAGGGTCAAGGTTTGCCGCGCGACTCCGAGAAGAAGTTTTGTCTCGCCGAGGAAGAAATAATAAGAGCGAACGAAGCATATGGAGAAAGAGGAGCAGCGCGAAACGACCACAAGAAAGAAGAGCCATCTATTGAGAGGCTGGAGAAGCGGGCAGTCGACGAGCAAGTGCGACGATCGAGGGAGCGCGTTCATTTTTCACCCGCATGCCGGGGCCATCATTCCGAGAGCGCGCGCGCTCAACAAGACGAGCGGCCGCCGAGGAAAGCGAAGACGCGTCGCCGGCGATCGCGAAGAGGGGAAAGGGGGAGGCCGAATTCGGCGCGGACATCTGCTGGTTGTTTTCCAGGGATGGCACTCAGCGATCCGGCACCGTGGCGGGGAGAAGGCGACCCGCGGTGGAGGGGTGGGTGGCGACGGCGCCGTGAGGCGGCCGCGGCCAGATTGTTTTTCGGGTGATGTACGATGCCCAGCCTGCGTGCGCGCTAGCCTCGCTATCAATTAATAACCTCTCTCGAAGACGACACGGCTCGTGATGGATGCCATATCGGCCCCGGTGCGGGGACGGCCGCTGCACGTCTTGAGACTGGCTGAGGAGACCGGGGGTCGCGCGCTTCGGGGGTTGCGGCCCGGACGCGCTGCAACGGCTCTTCGTTGCGCTTTCGCCGTCGTTATGGAGAACGGAGTGCGTGGGAAAAGCGGCCGCGTAGGAAAGAGAAAGAGCCTAGGGGGCAAGGGGGGCGCCTCTTCATTAAGCTTGCCTCTCTTTTTGGAGCACTCGTATAGTTCCTCTCTTGCCGCATACTCATACGCGCTCGATATTTGAATTTCTATCTGAGGTCCCCGTCATTTTTTTTTAATGCAATACTGCTTTTACAGCTATTTTCTGCAAGTACGTGCGCGTGTGCTTGTTCGTTTTGAGCTGACCACTCGTAACTATTGCCTACAAGAACGTGTCGGGTCATCGCAAAAGCACATTAATTTCATTGGCGCTTGCTCGGCCTTCATATTGCACCCTCTTCCGCGTTGAGCACTTGTCCACACTTCTCTTTCGATTGTATTGTCTGCAGTATGGCGAGTTCCTCAGCTAAAGGTGTCCACGTGTTATATAGAAACCTCAATCGGCAGCAGGCTGCTGGTGTATGAGAAAAAAAAAAGTAAACAAAAATCTGCGCTGTACTTTGCCGGGATTTAACTGCAGCCATCTTGATTTTGAGACAGGGCCATGTGCACCTGTGTTTTAGTGGGCACCATGCTATTAGGTGTGTCCCTTTTGTGTTAGAGTGCAGCTTGCCATACGCTTAAGCACTGATGTATATATACATATACCATTGTTGTTACTAAATAATATTCAATGGGGGAAATATCCAATATTTTCTCTCTGCACTGGACCATGCATAACTCTTTTTTACAGCACTGTGTGCGCGTTTCTGTGTTTTCTTCGGCGCTGTGCTTACTTTTGCCATTATTTACAAGCTGGCCCAAGCTTTCACCCTTGTTATTTTTATGGTATTAGTTACAATACAAATGCGAAGGATTCCTTACGATCGTGCAAGTCAGCTGGTACAGTGTGCCGACATACCGAAGTGTACTCACACAAATATTTTACAGCGCAAGCTGTATAGGACTAACCTTCCGTAGGTTTTTCGGCGTCCGGAAACAGAAACGGACTTAGTGATTTATAACAAACCCATACACAATGGCTTTCACTGTTTGCTTGCTTTGTGTGTAATCACGTACGGATGCAGTGCGGCGGCGCAGAGGTCAAAATGCGCAACAGATTAGAACGCTCGCCGTGAAGAAAAGCGTGATGTCAAGGTTATCGCAGTGTACAAGCAGGAGAGGTATCGGCGCCAAAAACAGTTGCGTTATCCATGGGGCGGGCACGTATAGTTCCTACACCCGAAGAACAACATGCGTACAAGGAGCGCCGGAGGGAACATAAACCAGTATGTAAACCGCACCGGCACGAAACGACCACTGGCGAAGAACATTCCCGCGATGCTGAACGAAAATCGCGAGCTCGGGCAACCATTCACTTTGTAAAGATGGAATGGCAGCGAAAACACTTTGCTTTTCGTTTGAAGACTTTCACTGTCGTCAGCTGTCGCTGCCATTCCATCTGCACGGATTGGAATGGTCGTCATTTTTTTCGAGTCAGTCCTTTAGAGGATGAACTTTACTAACAAGAAAAACTCAGTGGTCTAAGCAGGTGTGATGGTCGAGTTTAACGCATTGAGAGAGACATAATTAAGCCTTGCTAGTGAATTTGCTATTTTTGAACTGACATCAATGCTTAACATTTCGAATTTACGAGATGCACAAACCATACGCCATGCTATCAATATTGAAGAAGGTAGCTAGCTAGCTGTATGAGAGCCTCCCCTCCCTTTTTTCTTTCTTTTTCTTGCCCTCTAGGCAAATAAATGTGCGCGAGATAATGAAGTAATCTGAGATTGTGGCCGCGCGTGCGGTAATCCTGTGGCGCCTCTATTTTCTTTAACATCTTTTTCACTGTACGTGCTGCTGGTTAATAGCGGATGAGAAGAGAGAGGGAGAGAGGAAAGGCAGGGAGGTTAACAAGAGACGAGTTTCCAGTTTGCTAATCTGCAATGGTGCGGGTGGTACAGGTGTTGGAAAGAGGGCAAAGAGAGCGAGAGAGAAAAAATACAGGAACAGATAACAGAAAAGGCGTTCCAGTCACCGGCGTTCACACAGGCCGGTCCATCTCAAGAAGCGCAGTAGCACTTGCACGGACTTCTGATGCGATGTTAAGTCGCGTCGGTGTTGCAAGGGCGCTATAACGTAAAACTATTCCAAACCTTTCTATTCCAATTCTGCAATAAGCCCACCACGATTGGTCAAAAACTGTTTTGGACCACCCCCACTTCACCTGTCTGTCACGCGACGTCACGAAAACCGCAATAGCTCCCCATCTGATATGACGTGCACGCACTGATTATGCATAACTTGACCGAACAAAACAAAAATAGTTATTTCTGATTCGACGCCTTTTTGCCATTAGCCCTCGGCTATTGGTCAAAAGCTTTAGGGCTGCACCCACTTCACCTGCCTCTCACGCGACGTCACAAACCCGCAAAAACTAACCGCGTCAAAGTGACGCGTACGCGTTAAAGATGCATTAGTATGCCGGACAAAACTGAAGTTTCTTCTGAATAGCCGCAGGCTGCCCCGCTCCGAAAGAAATAAAAGATGGCTGCTGCCGATAGCTCCGGCACTGGCTACTCGCCCCTGCCGTAGAGCACGGGTTTATTTGCGTGTAACAAAACTTTTTGAGTGGCCGTGTAACGTTTTCGAGAACTTTCGGCACGTTTACGGCCTCGTTCTGCCAACTCTTCTTTGCTGAGGATCCGTTTTAGCGTCATTCTTAAGCTTCCGTTGCATGCCACCGCGATTGTCGACGAGCCACCGCAAGCTAAGTAAGAGAAAGCGGACCAATCGCAGACGCCGGTACCACCCTCTTTATCCGGTGATTGATATTCAGTGCAGTGGCTCGGCCCCATCGAATCCCTCTCCACTTTAGCATGGTCCTCGCCTCTTGTGAGCCAATTAGATAAGACAAGCCGCACAGTGCAGGCAGCGTTATTCGTTTTTCAAGCAAGCAGAAGTCACCTCCTATGAACGAGGAGGGCGTTTGATTGGTCTCTTCAGACAACCCTGCGGGTGACCGCTCGATGCTTGCGTCGGCGGGTACGCAAATTTGACGTCAGGAGGTTGGATTAAAAACATATTGGAATAGTTTTACGTTATACGGCCCCGAAATTCTTTTTTCCGACACAGGCTGGTCGTCCAACTGGTTCAGCACGACGGAATTTTCTCTGCACAATGTACGGTGAGCACTGGCAAAGAACATGACGTATAGTTTGCGCGTCACCGCAATCGCCACATGCTGCGGTGTCGGCCATTTCTATGCGGAACGCGTAGGTAACCAGGTCGACGACATTATCAGTAGATGAGAGGCCACATCGGAAGCCTGCCATGGCATCTGGGTAGACGTTGTGGTATTCCAGGCACCACTCCAGGCGTTCGAGAATCATCCTCTGTATCGCTTTTCCCCCACAGCTCGCCAATACGATGGGATGGTACGATTAAAGATTCAACGGATGCTTGCCAGGCTTCAGTAACGGCACTATGCGATTAGTCTTCCAGCGTGTAGGAAGTCTGCCAGCTGGTCAGGATTCATTATACATATCAAGCAGAACACTTCTCGACTGCTCACTCACCCAGATGACATGAAGTTCTGTAAGGAATTCCTTCACGTCTTGATGAAGACGTAGTACGTCTGCATAAAGCTAGCGCCACCATGAGTTAATCTATGGAAAATGGTTGATCCATGCGGTGGTCACGTGGCGGCTGGAAGCTGATGGAATGTGATAAGTGGTTGGAAGCTGTGAGTTGCCCCAAAAATCTAGCGCAGAAATCTTCTGCGATTTCAATATCTTATATGGTCGCTGTTAGAACAGGGCCAGAGCCTTAAATGGAGACTGCTGTACGGGTGGTGTCCTGAGCCCTAATCCTCCATAAGTGCGATAGGGGCTTACGAGGCTTACGAGGACAACCAAAGCTGGCTAAAACTCTTATGGGACCGGGAGTGTATTATACGGATGTTAGCCGAAAGATCAGAACACTTCACCATAGTCTCCACGTGTAAGAACAACATAAAAACGGCATCCTTGAAGACCACCTCGGCAGGCGTGGCAGAGGCTGCAGCCATCGCCTTAGTCATTCAGGATGCCGAGCGCCAACCAATTCGGCTGTCATATTATCCGACTCATAAGCGGCTTGCCGCCTGTTTCTAAATGGAATGGCACCCCAGTCAAAAATCAAAATTTTAGGCAATCAACTAGAAGGGCAGCACACTATCATACGGTGTCCGGCACAGGAGGGACTAGCAGGAAACGCGAGGGCAGACCGTATAGCTCGACGATTAAACGTCTGAGCGAGAGCATGGCCCAGCGACGACCTTCCACCGAACTCTCGCGACATCCTATTACAGCAAAGACAGCAGCGGAAACGTTTTGGACACCCTCACTCGAATTTAAACAGCCAACAAAAGAGGGATTGGCGTCGCATTCAGGCGAATACATACCCCAACCTGCACCACCTACACAGAATGCACCCCATGAGGTTCACTTACGAGTGCCCGTGGTGTACAGATACACCCATACTAAAACACATCACATGGGAGTGCCCCAAATAACTACCGCACATACACAGCCCCATAATACACAAACATCCACTAATGAGGAATAGGCAGTAGGAAGGAGTGGCTTGCGGACGAAGGCTAGGAGAGCCAATTGGCTCTTCTGGACCAAGCCCAGCAAGCCGCTCGTGCCCGTGGGTCCCTGGAATAGGGGCCCAACCATCATGCCTTATTTTATTTATTTCAAATAAAATTTTAGCTCGCGCACTCAAGGCTGACTAATGATCAGGAAAGTGAGCAGGAACGAAAAGATGATTTCGACCTGGTGATATCGACGACCATTACAATAGACCGTGGCATACTTCCCCGAACGCATAAACGTTTATGTATTCGAAAAATGTAAACAGTTTTAAACATGCCTTCTGGTTGTACAGCCCCTGGTTGGAGCTGTGCTTCCCGCTGTAATTTACCCCACATTGATTGTTGCCGTCATGGAACGTGGGCTCTACTAGCCAAGACACGTCGGGTCAATGCTACATGAGAAAGTACGTGTGACCGCTGCCCCCCAACCACACCAATGCTACAGGCGCCTGCATAAGTGTGACCCAAAAACGAACTTCGGTACGTGGCTCCGAAGGTCAAGGGCAGCTAAACAAATATGGTGCATCGAATTCGCGTTGTGGAGTTCACCAGACGGTATTACGTGATTGGCCGTAGTGGCATAGGTCAAGAGAGAGAGAGAGAGAGAGAGAAAGAAAACAAGGATAGGAAAGGCAGGGAGGTCAACCAGAACAGCATCCGGTTTGCTACCCTACACTAGGGGTGGGGGAAAGGAGAATAGAATACATAGGTCAACATTGTGAACACTGTTTAGCATCTGAGACACTTGCGCAGGTGTTTTAACTTTGCCCCACGTACAGGCGGTAACGGCTAAAGCTGACCACTTCAATTTAAGGCGTCGCTAGCCGACCACTGCAAGAAGGTTTCGTTTTTGTCTTTCGCCCGACACAAACTATGCAACATTCATCGTAAGGACACCAATAGATTTTTTAAGAGACACTCGGCTGGACCCGCTTCTTTAAAAATAACGCATCGCGGTTGGCTTGGGGATGTATGGGTGACAGGGCCTTAGTCAGGCAGACGATGTGCTGCCTTTAGCCTTGCCATCCAAGACCTTCACTCTGTCTAAATCAATGCGGAATAAATAAAATAAATAAGCGCAACTTTCTCTTCAGAATCATCACTCATCGTTCGTTTCCTTCCTCGTGACCGTCTCTCAGTGAAGAGTCAGAAGCTAGTGTAAGCTGGCTCCGGCCTATATATCTGATTTTCTGTAAACAAATTTGCTCTCTCTTGTGATTTCAGGATCCTTAAAACACAAGCACTGCCTACAAGATAAAAAAACGCAAACGGATATATATATATATATATATATATATATATATATATATAGTTCCCCCAATTCTGAAAACATATGTTGTCCCAAATAAGCGCAAAAGGACGTACGCAGGTGACAAGTTTCTGAAAAAAAAAAAGAAAAGAAACGACAACTTTCCTGCTTTTAACAAGCGTAAAACTTTTTGCGCGCAAACACACAGGGACGAAGAATAGGAGCAACACTAGGACGAGCGCTTTAAGATTTAAAAAGGTTTCAGATGAATCTGTTCCAACTAGGCCGACTCGCAGTTATTTAACCAGCGGATACAAGGCCAACTATATTCGAAGTCGTGTGTTAGCACTGTAATAACAACAACAAAATGTTTACCTATGTAGGAATGCAAAACCGAAAGAAAAACGGCACAAATGTGTCATAAATCATTCGGTGGACATGGCTTACCAAAATCGGAAGGCATTTAACACACCCCCGAGCACTTGTTCTTGAAATAATACATAAAAAAGTGGAGCACCAATCCAATATCCTCCCGTTGGTAGTAAAAATAAATGTCTCCAGAGCAGATAAGTGCTCTCAGAGTAGTAAACGAGAAGTGTGTGTATGTGCCCGCGGCCGAAACATGTACGAATAATACGGATAACAAAAAAGTGAGCAAGCTCTGAATGAGCAAAACGAAGAATAACGAGGAGGAAGTCGAACGAGGAGTGTGTGTGGGGGGGGGGGGGGGGTCGCTGGCGGTGTGAGGGGGTAACGCACTGTGTTTGTGAACCGCGCGTCTATCTCGAAGCACGCGGCGGCACGGTGTTATATACGGAGGGTGTTGGAAATTCGCACTTATTAAATTTTCTCCCCGACCCGAAGGAGGATTCGCCCGCCGGTGCCGGCGCGCTAACAGGATGGAAACGCGCACACCGACTGAGCCGCTCTGAACCAAGCAGTGGGTCTACACCCCTCCCCCAGCTTCACCCCAACATCCCCTGGGTTCAGACAAACAGGGCTGCGTTTCCTCGTCAAAGCATTGTGCGTCGCCCGGGTCTTTGGCGCCCTCCTCCTCTGTTTCATCTCTATGCACGTGTGGGTGAGGCCATAGAGAACCGCTAAGCGTACCTGGCGGCGTTATGCGTCCGCTTCCCCCGCCCTCTTTCTTCCTTCTTTTTTTCTGACTTTGTTTTTTTCTTCTTTTTTCTTCACCCACGCGCAACAGGAGAGAGTAGGGCGAGACGGAAAGCAGACACGGGAATGGAGAAGAAAGAAGGGGAGGTCGGGAACAGGTCTGAATTCGGTGTCTATAGATGTGACCACCCCCTCCACCTCCTAGCACCGCGCTCTGTACTGGACCTCGTCAACGACAAGCTGGGTCCACAACCCTCCGGGTTCTTCTATAGGTACCGCTGCCGCTAGCGGCTCGTGCCAATTCGAGATTGAATTACCTCGGGGTCTGCGTTGGCAGCACCGCCTTTGACGCCGATGCCTGCAAAGGGTGGGCGAGAGGGACCAGCGGCGAGGAGTGTGCGGCCGGGGGGGAAAGGAGCATTCGTGGTGGAGCCTCCGTACACCTACGCTTGCGGAGTGCGTCGTTCTTTATCCACCCAGCCAAGTAATACAGCCCAGCACCCGAGCAAGAGCTGCTGGGCTAAAGCTGACGGACAAGCTGTGAACTGGTGGAACGTCTTCGGCTCTTCTTCAAGGGCGACAAACAATTCTGCTCGCGATGGCCTGCTCGATGGGAGCGCGGACATTCCGTTTGTTCCGTTTTGCCCTTGTTTCACCGTGTATTCTTTTGCGGAAGTTACTATTCTCATTCCCATTTCGATGTATAACCAGCCAGAATGAAACTTTCGTCTTTTTGGTTCGCATTCTTAGGTTTACACCTTTTCCCGCCGGTGCGCAGTGGCCGCTGTCGTCACAGGCACTGGGCTCTGCACAGATTTGTTCACACCCTTTGCCTGCGCGCTGTTGTTTGGTGATCGTTAACTACAATATAGCGTGATGCGACAACAACCACGAGTAATAGTCATCTATCGCGGTTATTCGAGAACACTTCACATTTACTTTACTTCTTATCTGAGGAATAGTAACCAAATTGGGAAGAGTTAAATACTACTTCGACGCGATGTCAAGGACAATACCTACGAGCTCAACCATGATTCTACACACTGAGAGGCCAGGTTTGCGCTAACGAGTACCCCTTTCCCAAATTCGATAGACACATTTTTCTAAAGCGTGCATATACATCATCGATATAGGAACAATGACTTGCGCGGACTGTCAGGCAGATGGATAGGCATCTCTCAATAGTGAACCGTACTCAAGATATATACGTGACTTAGAGTGAATTGAAATGATTACGGACACTTACGCAAGTATTAACTTTTTTACAGAATAAATCAGAGTATAATGTCGAAAGCGAAACAGCACGATACGTGGATGCATTGAATTGTTCCGGGTGGCGCCTTCCCAGCCATTATAGGGGGAACGACGGCAGTCGTTACCACGTAGACACTAAAATAACCCACGTCAAGTGACGAGCACATCAGCACGTGCTTTTATTTGCGTAAATCCAAGGATGTCAATATATTTCCATACATAAAAGTGGCATATTAATAAGTTCGGAAGTTGGGAAATTCCCCGTCGGTAGCCCGTTAATTTAGGATTCGCGTGGTCTCTCCCCTCTTCGTCGCATTGTGACCTAGCAAGAATTACGTCCTGAAGGTGCGCTTTCAGAGTTACACAACGCTGCGCTTTTATTGAGCCAAACTTTGGCTCCATCAGCGCACGTCCGACGTCCAATCGACACTGTAGCCGGAGACGCTGCTAGCAGTGTATACAGGCGCCTGCCGCAACGACTTGGCTGCAGAGTGAAGTGTGCTGAGGCCGAGGTTTCGTCCGGGCAGTTCCGGCCTCCCCTTCCCTCGCATAACGATTCGGTCAGCGTTCACGCAGGCGCCTTGACTTTGCCGCGGGCCAAGTCGGGAGAAACTTTTGCCTTGTTGTGGGTTTATTTACGCGCACGTATTGTACAGGCGAACGCCAAGGGCGCCAGCTGTGAGTGTTTTCGAGCGATTGATTTTGTCTGGGTCGCCGCATTAATGCAGGACGGGGGATATTCGTGTCCGGTTTGTTAGCCGTGGGTGATCCACTCAGGCCGCGAGGGAGCCAGCGTCTTGTCGCCGGGGCGTTCGGGCGTTTGATTTCGCTGATTGCGGTTCGTTTGGCCCGCTTTTGTTGCACGCGCCTGGCCGCCCGCTGAATGCTAATGCGCAGCCGAGAGTCGCTCCTCGGCGAGGAGAGCGCGCGCTACCGTCTCCGGGAGCGCGGCTCGTCACTCGGCCGCCTCTACCGCAACTGGGCCGACTGGCCGCGCGAGAGAGAGCCGTCCGCGACAAGCCGGGAGACGTAGGAACACGCGGACGACGGGGACAAACACATGTGAAAAAACAAAAACATATATATATATATATATATATA
Organism: Dermacentor albipictus; assembly: GCF_038994185.2. Classification (NCBI taxonomy): domain Eukaryota; kingdom Metazoa; phylum Arthropoda; class Arachnida; order Ixodida; family Ixodidae; genus Dermacentor; species Dermacentor albipictus. The sequence continues at coordinate 75,082,019 of NC_091821.1, forward strand.
TATATATATATATATATATATATATATATATATATATATATATATATATATATATATATATATATATATATATATATATATATATATATATATATATAGGCCGGATATGTAATGCCAACCACGCAAACGATATATATATATATATATATATATATATATATATATATATATATATATATATATATATATATATATATATCGTTTGCGTGGTTGGCACCACTTTATAGGGTCAACCGGAGTCGTGATGCTGGCGCTGTCGTGTGCCATCTGTGTGTCGGCTTTCCAGCTCTCCGACGCCTGCTATGGGAGGTGGCCGCAGTGCTGAAGCATGTCACAGCTGCTCCGCTCGATTAGGCGTGAGGCAGTGCTAGCCTCAGGCCCGTACGTCCGATACGGCGCGACGTTTGCATCTCTGCGTCTCCACACCCTCGTCCAGGTGTTATCTTTTTGGCCTGAGGACGGGGATTTCGACACGCCTGAGCGTGCGTGTTTGCGAACGGAGTGGTGCATGTAACTAACGCAGAAGCGGAGGCCGGATATGTAATGCCAGTCTGATTCATTCGAATTTTCGCACTTTCGTGCCAGTATAATATTAGTTGTGATACAGTAGGTTACAAGCTTTCAAACAGCTTCTACAAGGCATTTATATATGGGAAGTGATATACTTAGACGGAGCTAATCAGAAACGCTCACTAGAGAATTGCTCAGGCCACTTGCCTCTGCCGATACCGCGTTATAGCTACCTGGCTTTAGCGCGCTGCTAGCCAATCCGTGTGATGTGGATGCGCAGCGCCGTTTAACTAGCATGTGTGAAGGCTGGCAGGTGGCTGGAGCGACTTCGGTAGCTGTAAGTGGTAGTGCTATGCTAAAGCTGTTTAATTTGGCCCGCGGTAGGTAACGTTCCCGACTGATTTGCCTGCGAAAGCTTTATAGAACGCTCTTCGGGACTGGATTCCGGAGCAGTGTCAAAGTGTGCTATTGCGGTAAGGTATTCACGCAAATTTTCGCGTGCGGCAGCGATGAAACGAAGCAGTCAGCCGCCTTCAAGGCCAGCAGAATATATGCGGGCATATCGTTTTCGCAGCAGACGCGACAACAAATGTTAACGTTGTGCGCACATGTTGTATACTCCACGTCTTGTCTACTTATTGCCGGCGATACGACAGTGCCAAGTCGAAACGAGATCTTGGCCTTGCGATCGTGCAGCGAATTTTCATGCTTGGAACCAAGTGGGTAACGAATTTTGCCGCCAGTCCAGCCTGTGGTTCCATTATAGTCACTTTTCCAGTCAACTGTATATAGGCGCTACTGAAAGTGCAACCTCATTGCATACGGAAACTCCGTCCATTATGAACAGATACAAACATGGGCATGCGCCTTATTCTTCTACCTTTTATTATATAGCCTGTTTGTGGAATGCGGAAGCACGGACAATAACTCCGCAGGATTTCGAAAATGAACACCAAGATGCCTGTTAGCTTATTCCAAGCCATCTTGTTAAGAACGTGGAGGCGCTGTTAAGAACGGCCCAGCTGACGCGCAAGTTTTCCCAGCCAGTTGCGACAGCGGGCGTCAACTTTCTTGGAACGCCACCGTTACGCTCTAGCCTCGTCGCCGTTGGGACTGAATGCGTTCGGCGGACCAACTATTGTTACCGAACCCACCAACGCCGACCTGTTCTGCTATGAGAGGGGGAGATGCCGCGAGAACGTCTACGAAGGCCCCTTCCCACGCGCCGTCCAAGACGCAAGACAATGGGCACCCGGCCGCGCTGCGGGGGTCAGCTCGGGGAATAAAAGGCACCTTTCCTGACACAAGCCCCGAGTTCTACGAAGTCCGTCTGACGTCGGCTCCGGACCGTGAACCTCGCGCAAGGAAGTGTGTGTGTGTGAGTGTGTATGTCTGCAAACCGTCCCGCAGAGAGGCGACTTCTTTACGATGACTGGACTGCTGTTTCCCTCACCTGGGCATCGGGGGAGGACCGAGTGTTTATAAACCGCTTTTGTGCGGCTGCTCAGTGCACTTTCTCAAGCAGTCATGTTAGAGTGATGCACTTTCTTAAGCAGTCATGTTAGACTGATGTACTTTCTCTCGCAGTCATGCTAGACAGATGAACTGCATGTAGATACTGTAAATAAACCCACATTCCTCGTTCTCGATGAGAAGCAGTCCTTCCCTTCATCAACGTCCTCAGCGTGGATAAGTTGGACGATGGCATGGGCCAGCTACCTTCTAATTCATGCCCGACTCCAATCTTGACAACGGGTTACGAGCGATGGGATTGACCTCCCAATCCTAACAACCTTCAATGTGAAAGCCTTGTCAGTAGCTTTTTAACAGTGATTTGTCTGTTCCGTTACCTTGGAAAGACAATGGAAGAAGACATTTAATGTTTTGTAATTGCCAGTACATCCTCGTGCGGCTACAGCTAGCCGTAAACGATACTGACCCATTAGTCACAATGTTGCGATGCAGCTGTTAAGAGGAAGCTTTCGCTCGGGCGCTCCTATCTAAATACATGTAAAAGGAGAATTCGTTTTTCCCGGCAACCACTGCACCAAATTTGACGAGGTTTGTTGCACTTAAAAGAGAAACTTAATATCTAGTGACTGTTGGTTTACAATTCTTCATTTAGGTTGCAAATGTTTTATTAAAAATTGGCAAAAATATAAAATTTTATGAAACGAAACTATCAAGTTTATAACTCTCTAACTCGGCAAGGAAAACTGATATCACAAGTCTGTGAATTGCATCTGACAGTACATCTAAAGCGGACAAAATTGATATTTTGCACACGAATATAAAATAATTCAATTATATGGAAATACAACTTTTGCAGAACCCTTTTATGCAACGCAACAAATTCGTGTAACATATAAATTGTCGCATCGAATTTGTCCGCTTTCAATGACTTAATGGGTGTCATTTACAGAACCACGATATCTGTTCTTGATGCACAGCTAGTAATCTATAAACTTTGTGTGTCTATTTTTTTCGAACTTTCGAATTTTTGAAAATCTTTTTCAGAATATTCAGGCCCTAAATCGGAATTCCGCTTCAACAGCCGCTAGAAATTGACTTTCTCTGTCCAATGCAACAAATTTCATTAAAATCGGTCCAGAGGTTATCTCAGAAAAGCGTTTTTGCGTTTTACATGTATCTGAATAGGCCGCGTCGGAGTTGGACCCGAGCTAAAGCTTCCTCTCAAACGTCGACGCTTTATTCAGCGGGGCCACGTGCTCAAGCGCATGACGCTGGCCGTGATGATGGATATATACAGATGAAGATGAAGGTGACATATAATGCTCACAGTACTTCCCCCGCGTGCGGAGGCGGCCAATCTGGCCGCAGGTTATGGTGGTGAATGGCGTATGAAAGGCTTTAAGCACGATACATACACAATATCTGTGGAACAGCAGAGGCCGCCAAAAGGCGTGAAAACGGAAGTGACGCGATTGTTCAGAGGCGAAGTTTGTTCCCGAACATGTAGGGCGAGATGAAACGGGATTGAAACTTTTCGCCCAATCTATATATATATATAGGAGCGCGAACTGGGGTTCCCAGCAACACTTCGTCTCCAGGGTGGAAGGGAATGGCCCGGTGGGATGCATCACAGCGCTATGATCGACCTGTCAAGTGTGAGAGACATTCAGGCGTACGTTCCCATGACAAGACGACTTGCCTTGTCCCAGAAAATGGCTGTTACGATAAGCCTGCACATCGACCTGTCAAGTGTGAGAAGTGTTCAAGCGGGCATCCCCATGTCGACATAATTGCCCTCTTCTCCGAAACAGCGTCACCGCATTTATTCGCCGAGCTGACACAAAGGGAAGGACGACGAGAAGACAAACCGAAGAGCAGGAGGTCGTCGACGACAGAACTTGACGAAAGCACTAATACTTCCAAAGGCTCCCCAAGAAGACATCGACAACCACAAGACCGCAAGGGGTAATTAAGGCCGTCTTGGCCCCCGTGTTAATCAGAACCGCTCGAGACTCGGAAGATAGTCAGAACCATGTACCAATGAAGTAAATACAGTCTTTTCTACTTTTTTCCATCATCACGATGCCTGGCTTCGTCGTCGTTTCCCGATTCTTGAGGTGAAGACCCACCTCACCCGGTCGAGATCGTATCAACAGCGAGTTTTTCGATCTTGTTGACTGGCGTCGCTGTTAAGGTGGGCGTGGGATCGTCGTGAAGGGTCTCCAGTAGCCAGATGCTAGCGCAATTTCTTTGGATAGGCGACGGGCTGACGACACAACTAGAACGTCACCATTGGCGATGTCAGAGTTAATGATGTCAGAGATGATGTCGCGCAGCCAAGGAACCGAAGATTGAGTGAGCAGGCCATGCGCTTGGAGCTCTTCGTGTATGAGAGCGCGAATAAGCATACCTAGGTCCGTATCCTAGGAAGGACGTGTGTCACAGGCGACCCTCTAAGTTTTCGTGGCAGCTGTTAAACCTCGACGCTTTATTCAGCGGGGCCACGCGCTCTTGGTCAGCGTCATAGCGCTTCAAACCGCATGACGCTGACCATGATGATGAATGTATATTGATGAAGAAGATGAAGCAGAAATATAGTGCTCACGAGATATATGAATGCACAGTATTATTTGTTATGCGTTATGACCGTCGAAACTGTCGGGTAAAACAAAAGAAACCGATCGCGGAACTTTAACAAACCCAGAAGCAATGGATTGTTAGCGGTCGTACAGCTTATCTCTCCATACATTCTACTTCACAGCCTCACCGGTATACAGTTTGCTTTTAGGGCATAATGGCCCCGTAAAGAATTCAGCAGCTCAAGAACATCACTTTTCTGCTTACGTTTTCAGACGTCTAGCATGTGGGCAAGCAAGTTGGCTGTTTCAAAACACATATGCCACCTGCTTCCTACCAAATATTATCTTAAGCTAATAGAACACAAAACAGGTGAAGGATGTATACGACAAAAAAAAATGAAAAAGAAAGTCTCTAGAAACCGTGCACTGTAATCCGGTCCCAATTCACAACCCCAATTATGAAGAAAAAAATAATGAATGAAGAAAAGCAAACGATAAATAGCCTGACTCATTCTTTTGGTGCACAGATGAAAGGAACACTCGATTCGGTCCCCGAAGCACTCGACAAACATGGCAGTGACGTCAACGCATTCCGGCGTGTTCCTGATTAGCCCGCGTATGCGCCCATTACTGGTTTGTTTGAGGAGTACATAATAATCGGGGTTCCCCAACACGCATTCCCAGCGCGTACGACCTTTGCATGCCTATGCCGGGAACAGGCAAGCTTGCTTTACCGTCTGATCGGCACTTTACATTTTTTAAATTATACTGCGCCCCCCTATTGGTTCTTCATCTCATGCACATAGGTTGAAGTGCGCGGCGTTGTCTGCGGCCGTCGCCGCCGAAAACGAGAGACAAGCCGCGACCGCCCAACCAAGTCGAACCCATTACCGCCCGCTTTTACCCCTCAAGTCAGTTTCTCTCTTACTATTTGTCTTTTTTTTCCTAGTTTGGAACTGCTCTGCCTGTGGAGATAGCAGTGGATGTACACACACGCTTTCAGGGCAGCGCGTGAGCGGAACGCAACCGTAGGCGGCTTCCTCGGGTGAGTCACGCCGAGTCCACGAGAGAACAGGAGCGGAGGCATTGCGCCGCGTGAAGCGCGTGTACGGTCGCGTGCGACGCAGCCGCCCAGCGAGCCCGGTCGGTCCCCGCCGGTGAAGCTCGCGCTTTATCAGCCCGCGCTGGAGTAGCGGCGGCGGCGGCTCGCGTCGAGGGCTCGTTCGACTTGTTTAATTTGTATTAACGTGCACGCCGGTGGATGACGCGCCTCCTACCGCACAGCCATTACGCGAAGGCACGCGACTGCGAGTAGTCGGTCACTGCTCATCCTTCGAAAAGAAAACGAGGGGTCGGAGCGGGGAGCCAATAGAAACAGCGGTGACCCCGAGTGTGGGGAACCAGGACAAGGTGGAACTGAAAAATGACGTAGGAAAATTATATATATATATATATATATATATATATATATATATATATATATATATATATATATATATATATATATATATATATATATATATATATATATATATATATTCTATCGAGAGCTCGAATCATCAGTGTGTGCGTGCCCTCACCATTTTCGGCGCCTGAGTGGCCAGGAAGGAATGTCGCGCGACGTTCCCGATTCTCAGACGGGAAGAATGGTTTTTTTTGGCAGAGTCGAGAGAGCGTGCACGCGCCCCTAATCACGGTTCGCTTTTACGTCCACACGTGCCAGCGCGTACACCCTGCTCTCCTCTTTGCCTGCACTTTCCCGGTTATTTCGGCATGGCAGTTCTTCACCAACACAAGCAGGGCGTGGAAGCGGACTGCCAGAAGGCGATGCGCTACGTAGGTGTGCTTTTCCTGACGTCACGAAACGAGGTGCGAGAACGGCGAGTAGCCTCATGGACTTCAGGGCGAGAGAAGCACCGCTTCAACTTTGGAGTTTTAGCATATTATGCTGCTGTGGTCGTAGCAACCTGCTTCGTGTGCCAGGCAGGTTGTCTCTGCTGTATCCGCCACCTTTCTGCGCTGATGTGAGAGAGCTGCGAACGTGAACTTCGCCGCGAGGGAGGCGGGAGGACGATGGAAGCGGAGTGCAAACTCGCGCGCCTCGCTTGAATGCCATTGCGAACAAAGGCGTCAGCACGGCCTCTCTCGCTCCGCCCCAACCTCTTTACTTTCTCGCTTCTTCCTTTTATTTCTCCAGTGAGCCTTTCTTTCCCTCTGTGTGCGTGTGTTTGTGTTTGTTCTGTTTTATCTCAGCAGCTCCGTTTTGGCTGCAAACTTTTATATTCCATTTCGTGCGTTTACACTCAAGTCGCTTTTGTGCACGTCTCTGCCTTTCCATTATCTACAGACTTTAAAAGAGAAAAGAGAAGCTCATGCGCGAAATGAATGAAGCAGCTCGGTTCGCCCCGCTCATGCATGGGCGGAAAGGACTCGTCGTTGCCGCGAGCAGACGGGCCCGGATGGAAGAACAGCGCGGCAGCAGCCACCGCTGCGCCGCCAACGCTGACGAGGCTGCTGCTGCTGCTTTTTCCGTCTAGCCTGGTCGCGGTCGCAAGTGCGCTATCGCAGTAATAAAGCGCGAATGCGGTTGCGGGCCCGCACTGCCACCGAAGGGAGCGTCGAACTGTTGTCGAGAGATTCACTTGAACTCGGTTTGGCTAACAGGCTTATGAAATAGTGCCGCTGCTCACTTGGCGCAACAGTTCGTGCGACCGCGATGCCAATAACGAAAGGAAGCGAAAAAGGAAAGAAGGAAGTAGTATTGCCTCCTTGGGCAAGGAGAATGACCTCACTTCTGCCGGCGAAATTACGCTGCAGGTCTCCCATGTGTAATTCTTTCATCAGGTCTTGAAGCACATTTTCGCTTAGCCATTTTCTGCATCTGCCGACGCAGATAATAATGGGCCGAACGGGTAGCCTCGCAGATAGAAAAAAAAGAAGAAAAATTCTGTGTGCGTGTGTGATTTGGTTGTGTTTGGATGATATATAGAGAAAAAATAACGTGTGCAAACTAGACACTTTACAAGTGCACGTCTTTCTTAATGTTCGTAGCAAACGCAAGAAACGTGGTCAATTTTAGAATAGCAAAGGGGTACATTCAAGCACATTTAGTGATACACAATGGTGTTGGTATACTGACTACATGTTAAGAAGACAAGACGCTAAGACAGAAGTTATGAGACGCTGACAAGGTATAGAAAGTAATAACGTTTAAAATGAGAGAGAGCCTAGAATATTAGGGACATTGTTATTGTGATGTTAGGGCCCTATAATGTAAAACTATTCCAATATGTTTCTATTCCAATCTCCGGACGTCAAATTTGCGTAACCACCGACGCAAGCAGCGGGCGGTCACCCGCAGGGTTGTCTGAACAGACCAATCACACGCTCTCCTCGTTCAAAGGAGCTCACTTTTGTTTGCTTGAAAAACGAATACCATTGCCTACACTTAGCGGCTTGTCGTATCTAATTGGCTGACAAGAGGCGAGGAGAACGCTCAAGTGGAGAGGGATTCACTGGGGCAGAGCCAGTGCACTAAAATCGATAACCGGATGAAGAGGGTGGTGCCGGCGTCTGCGATTGGTCCGCTTTCCCTTACTTAGCTTGTGGTGGCTGGTCGAAAATCGCGGCGGCATGCAACGAAAGCTTAAGAATGACGCTAAAACTGACCGTCAGCAAAGAAGAGTTGGCAGAATGAGGTAGTAAACGTGCCGAAAGTGCTTGAAAACGTTACACGGTGACGCAAGAAGCTTTATTATACGCAAATACACCCATGCTCTCCGGCAGGTGCGAGTAGCCAGCGTCTCAGCTATCGGCGGCAGCCATCTTTTATTCCTTTCGGAACGGGGCAGCCTGCGGCTATTCCGAAAAAAATTCAGTTTTGTTCGGCATATTAATGCATCTTTATCGCGTACACGTCACTTTGACGCGGTGAGTTTGTGCGGTTTTGTGACCTCGCGTGACAGGCAGGTGAAGCGGGTGCAGATCGAAAACTTTTTACCAATAGCCGAGGGCTAATGGTGAAAAGGGGTCGAATCAGAAATATCTGTTTTTCTTTTTTCTGTCAAATCGGGCGTAATCAGTGTGTACACATCATATCAGATGGGGAAGTATTGCGGTTTTCGTGACGCCACGTGACAGACAGGTGAAGTGGGGGTGGTCAAAAAAAGTTTTGACCAATCGCGGAGGGCTGATAGCAGAATTGGAATAGAAAAGTTTGGAATAGTTTTACGTTATAGCGGCCTTACTTAGTTTTTAATCGCAAGACACAACATGTGCGATTTATGTTTACTGCACAGCACTTTTCTCAAATGTATACACCGAATTATTATTCTCATCGTCCTTTAATGGACACTGAATGTCGCATTTCGCGATATTTTGCGCTTTCTGCTCAAGAGTGCCATTCTTTTATTTCTTATAGTGGAGACATCCTCTTCAGAGAAGTGCTTAAATATCTGCACATACTGCGAGAACATTGCCATATTGGCTTCATCAAACATTTAAAGACACCAAAGAAAAATGGGTCACCTTCACAGATTAAGCGAATCTCCGATTCACTTTAACAAATCAGAGATTCACTGAATTTTCACCCTGTCCTGCAAAGCTTGCTTCTCCGCGGCCAGCTTGTTTGTGCGGTGAAACGAGCAGCGCACGCACTGGCGGTTCACTGAAATAATGAATTTTGTTGTGAGGCTTTGGATTGGCGTAGCCGAGAACTCTTCCAGGGACTTCAGATGCTGCCTCGAACCGGGTACAGTGTTGAGGCCAACTTGACCAAGGTCCTCGTGCTATAGGTGGTGGCAACGGGATCCGAAAACGGAGATGGTAGCATTCGGCCTAGCGAAAAGCCCAGCAAAATTAACTGCTACGAGGTTTTGTGAAAAGTAGACCACACAGTGGCACTTCTAGTACGTTACAGTTCACGTTCAAAAGTCACACGTCACTTTCGTTATTGATCAAAGCTATATAGAATGAAACGCATACTATACGGTGACCGCTCTTCGTAGGTGACCAACAAAAGGACTATTACCTAGCCTCCATATATAAATGACTTTCTCCTTTACGTTCGCCCTTCAGATGCTCCAGTCGCCTGTTATCATTCGAGCCCAGCACTCACCGAGAAGTCTCACAGGAGTCCTGTGTTTATGCGGGTAAATTTGGGCTCGTGATGATTAGTACGATCCCAGCACGAACTTAGCGGCTTTCGTATATGGAGTAGGTAAGCTATTCATACGACGATGACGCTACAGACGTGGGGGCCTAAAGAGACGAAAGCTGGCCTTTTGACCTTCGCGATAGTAAGCCGAAGACTTGCGCGTTCAGTTCAGCATAACTACGTGCTTGCCGTGGGGGTAAATGGGAGCGGCAGGACGAGCCGCGAAGGGCGCTCGCGTCGTTCGGGCGCCCGCGGTAGCAACAAGCGCGCTGCATGAAGCGGTGGGTTCGGGAATGCTTTGGGCGATGATCGCTCGAGGGTGCCTTTTGCGTGTGCCACAACGTCGCCATTTTTTATCGGCGGACGGAAATTGTGTGCCTTATCCAGACATTATTTTGCGCGCCAAGAAATTCCGCCTATCCGCCCGCAAATTGTTCCTCCATGAACGTCGCGTATGAACAGCAGCTTTAAGCTAAACGATTTAGGAATACTTTCCCGTTATTGGACAGAGGGAGGGGGGGAGGGGGGTGATGATGAAGGCTTAGCAAACGCGAATGGACGCTTTCACCTTGATATCTCTCAAAATTTTCCTTTTCTTTCTTCGCGCATGGCTCATTTAGCCTCGCCCCGGGCAACCGCGTTCATTAAAGAGTGTGGGAGTGAGCTCAAATTGAAAAGAAAGACGAAAGACGCGCGCTAGGGGAGAGGGAGAAAGCGGGGGCGCCACAGAGGAATTGCCCAGGTTCCGGCTGTATAACGCACGCTGGAAAAGAAGGCACTGATAACAGGACGTATTGGCACGGTGCGGCGGCGCAATACAAAAAGGAATTTGCAAAGCCATCGTCATCATCAGGGCTATGCAATGAACGCGAGCACCGGGCAGTCGTTAGCGTCAGAAAGCCGGAGCAAAAAAATGCACACGGGCGGCAGCTGCGAAAAGAAATGGAAGCTTCGACGAAAGGTGAGAACGGGAAAGCGTTCCAAAAAAAAAAAAGAATACAGCCATGCACATCTCGAAAATAAAGCGGGATGAGATTCTTCCAGGCGAAGTGCGCACGGTGTGGGCGAAGAAGCGAAAGCAATGAAGACGCAAGAATGCTCATCAGGAATATTGCACCGAGTGTAATGAAGGAATAAGTAGCCCGATAAGAACGCCGAGGATGATTTTCCTAAATAGAGATCGGAATTTCTCGTATTTCTAGATGTCCGCCGTCTTATTATTAACGCCCTATGTACGCTTTGAATACCGATCATATTCGCGCTTGGATGACATTTCTCCCTGACGACATTTTGCGATTTTTTTTCTCCACGAGCGCATCATAAGGCAGTTGCTGCCTGGATCGTCTCCGTTCCTTTCTTGCAATGTCATTCTTTTTTTTTTTCATTTTCTTTTTAATGTTATCATTCAGACATGGTCTCTTGCGTTGCGAACACTTGGAATGTGAAAGAATTTCCACTGATCGCGCTTTGCGCGTGCCTCGAGTGAAATTAAATGCTTGGAGCGCTTAATTCGCGGTAGGTATAATCAACGTGCCCATTAGTCTGTGCATGCTTTCCCCATATTATTACTTCGTAGAAGGTGGAACATTCATACTAAGATGAGACCGGCACTTCTCTCTTTTTTTTTTTCTTCGCTATTTCAGTTATCTTCACTGTGTCAGTTCGAAGATCATGAAAAGCCGCATCTCGACGCTTTAAAAAATGCGCGCTGTCGTAATGAACGTACATTGCGCATTCTGTGTTTGCTTCCTGCTCGGCGTTACTCTGCATGTCTTAAGTCCTTGGAACGATTGCCAATGGATGCGAAGCACAGCAATGTGCGAGAGCTTCCGCACAATTATGCCCCATTTGCGTGCCACACGACGGTGCCTGTAGTTCGAAAGTACCTCAATCATACTGCGTATTAGCCGCAAGCTATAAGCTATTGTTATTTAATGTGGGAATGGGTGCGCATGCTATAGCGACAGCAGTCGACGAACAACCAACCGTCAGCACCATACGGCGACGAAATATTTGGCATATATTTTTATTTCATTTAAAGAAAACGCAAGACAGCTTACCACCGACAGCGCCACTAATAGCGGCAACGAGCCTGGATGCCTTCTACCCACTGACACTTTGAAGGACAGCATGTGCGGTGCGACATCAAGGCAGTAATTTTTATATGTGAAGTATATGTAAAATAATCAAAAGGCGTTCAGCAATAAGGAGCGACGCTCGTTTGTATGAAACACAGCGGCGTTTATTTGCACTTTTGCTACCTGCATGCGAAGCTGTCTTAGCTTCACATGCAAGATTTGGAAATGGCTAAATAATAAAAATACTAAGCAGTGGCCCCGCTCTTCTGACTAGTACGGATCACAGATACAACGTAAGCGGTCTCCGGAATATATTAGGTGTAAACTTGCCGTGAGTACGCCTCGATCCTTTCTCTGCAGTCCTTATAACAAAAGTTCCACACCATTCTAGCTGCCACATTAATTTTCAATCATAGGTGAAGCACTGTGACGACTGTCCATTGTGTGCTAACATATTGCTTGATTCATTGGTTTTAACGTAGTCAAGCAACGCGTACTGGGGCTGTGGGAGACGCTGTTCTGGAGAACTCTAGATTAGTTTTGACCACGTGAGGGTCTTTAACGTGCACCTAAATCCAAGTACGCGGGTGTTACTGCATTTCAGCCCTGCCACATGTTAACGTGTACATTATGTTCGGGATGTTATGACATTTTGTTAATACATTATGTAAGATTAGGCCGTACTGGCCCAGGAAATTCGGTCATAAGTTTCGAACAAATAGAGAATTGAAGATCGCGTCATATTATTTACACTAAAACAACGAGTGATGCAATTAATTTGGTGCAAGTGTAATTTTCAGTACAAGTATAAATGAATCACCCATTGTCGAATTACTCCGCATTTATGGCAGTTTCTATTACCGCTGTTATCACTAATTCACCGTAAAGAAAAAAAAGAAAGGCAGCAGCAGAAATATTCAGCAACAAAACTACACTCACGCACACACACACAGAATGTACTGCTCAAAGTGTACACTTTAAGAACTACTTCACTTTTTTCTTTACTATCCTTTGTTTTTTTTTCTGCCTTTACTCCACACCACCGAAACTGAACAGCGATTTAACGAGTTATTTCTCAAGCGGCTCTTGCGATGGTCCAATCAAAAGTATTTCCTTTTTCTCTCTTACTCGGTGTTGCTTTTTTCTCTACCGCTCGCCTTTTAAAATTCAGTACGGCAATTATTGTTTCTTTTGCTTTCTTTTTACTTTAATATTCGAGCGCCTCCGCACTGAAAGGCTTTTCAGAAACACGTGCATTCGGCAATGTACTCAAAATCCCGCTGGTCGTCGCTCTGTGCGTTGGAAGGGAGATTACCGCAGTGGGTCTGGCGGGCGGTGCAACGCGTGCGTTCTGCCGGAACAACTTTGCCCGAGAGGAATAAAAGCTCCGCGTGTAAGCGCGCCGCGGACTCTCCCGTTTTAGCGCGCATAACTCCGCGCGAGCGAAGGAGAGAGATGGAGAGAAAGAAAAGATAGATTTTTTTTTTTAATGGTAGAAGAAAGATGACGGCAAACACGAGCACTGAAGTGCGCGCGCGAGAGAGAACCTTCTGAATGCGTTTGATATGTAGTACATCTACGAGAATAAATGAATAGCAGCACTACAGCGAAGAGAACAACAAATAATAATGAATAGAGAAGAACGATACTTAAGTGCCGTGCACACTGGGAACCGGAAATGGAGACGTTCCTTCCAGACCTTAAAACTCAACTCGGGCTCGCTATCACTTGGAACAAGAACCGAAAAAGAAACGAAAGAATCATAGTTCGTGTAATTTCGCGAGACTACCTCGAATACTGGCAGAGGCCCCCAGCAACATGAATGCGTTTCTTAAGACGGCGCAACTGCAGAAAACGGCAGGTTTGCGCTCCCTGCCTTCCAGCGTTGTAAATTTTTTTTTTAGCTCTCCGACTTCCGTTTGAGTGCTGAAATTGCTTTTTGTGTGTCATTGCGTGTGTGTGTTGTGACTTTCTGTGCATTTAGTGCGGATTCCAGTTACTGAACAAACAAAAAGAAAAAAAAGTGGTTCAAAAAATTTTTGCGCAACTATTTTTTAAACGCCTGCCTCCTAATTCACCGAGCAAGATGCGGCTGTTATTAATATACGTTCTTTGCAGGAATCTTCTGAATGCACAGAACTGTGTATCTAGAGCGTTTTTGGGCGGCCGGTGAAGGTGATGATACAAATTAGCGAGCCAATACGCTCAGAAGCACCGTTTTGCCCTCAGATTCAACGCTGAAGTTATGCACGGACACTTGTGTTACGGTTAGTAAATGCGATGTGCGCACAGGTCCTGTAAGCCTATGGCTTCAAGTAGCACGCGCCGTGATACGTTTAATCCTCTGTGAGTTGGTGATTTGACCGAATCCACCGCTCCTCCGAAGCCGCCGTTTAATACGGTTCATCAGCTGTCATCAGGTGACGAGCGGTAATGACGAAAAGCGAAACCCGGAAAATTCTGCGCCACCTGTTCTCGGCGACGTATCAAAACCGGGGAACTTCTCGATTCCCAAACTGGCGCTCTACCGACTCAGTTGTAAGCTCCCCAGCCCATGCATGTGTTTGGTGAGCTGCCGCTTGCTCGCAAAATACATGACCGCGTGCAGTTACAATGAGTCCCTATGACGAAAATAAAAAGTGATACAACGACTAATTTATGCGGTAAATTGAAGTAAGAAACTAACGAAGATGAGAAGGAAGTGGAGTCAAGGGGGATACATTCAACGGTTATTATTATTATTATTATTATTATTATTATTATTATTATTATTATTATTATTATTATTATTATTATTATTATTATTATTATTATCATTATTATTCCTTTTTCACACTTTTCAATGAATGTCACCTGATTCATTTCATTAGCGTGGTATTTATCCTCTATTGCAAATTTGCTAATGAAGTTTAAGTTCTATGGTGACTGCTGTTTTTCTACTTGAAGGCCAGAAAGACCAGAAAGAATCTCCAGTAGGTTACGCCTCACCACCGATTTGTGAAAGAAAAAAAAAAGAACGTTGGGAGTTGGTATAAATTAGGGAAAGGAGAAGCGTTTGCTCTATAACAGAGGTAGTTTGCAAATGCACAATAGTAGGAGAAGGAAAACTCATCAGTGTTCTCATAAAATGACCCCCAACGCAGATAAATAATCTTCTGAGGGTGTGCGAGATGTAAACAAGTAGGCACATGCATGCGTGCACACGTAGATCACTGAACACGTAATGTGACGTGTGCCCAACAGTGGGTGTTTAGCGCAACTGGAACAAACATTTCAGAAGGTTACACGGTGTAGACGTATGAAAGTGGCTTTTGGTGCAACCAGTGGCCCCATTCACGAATATTTTCGTTCGTAAGTGCCGCTTGATATTGGCCAGCCGCCTTCACTAATAACGTGTCATAAAGCGCGTTTGATTGGCAAATGATCTTGGGAAGACTTTTAGCGTAAGAATGTTGCCCCTAAATACGGGCTCAGAATGTTTCCTTTTTCATGTGTGTAGGGTACACAACCTGTGAATTGACTCATTGAATATTCCTATAAAGCCGCCAGCGTCACTGGAAAAGTTGTCAAGGCCGATGGGAAATGATGGTTTAAGCTCCGTGAAACAAGCTAATTTGTGCATATGCTCTTTTTATTTGCATATGGATTTTATTTTTTTTTTATTCAGAAGTCCCAACTTGCACCACCAAACGCCCATGCTTCGAACGTATCGTTCTCAAATATACTTCTTCAGAGCGCGGAGCTCGCATTACTGACAGCAAATAAGTTATTAACCGCTTCATTTGGCGTACATGGAATTCCTCGTTCCATATCATTTGCTGTTGCGGGCACCTTCCATTTTACGACTATTCTGAGGCGACATTAGAAGGCCGTTCCCACCAATCATCGGCTCAGAAGACAGTGAAGGCACTTTTGCGCTTTCTGAGAACGCCTGGTTTGTGCAAGCGGGCAGCTAGGGCTATGGCGTTGCGTTGCTAAGCTCCAAGTTGCGGATTAGATCCCGGCCGCGGCTGCCGCATTTTGATGGAGGCGACATGCAAAGCCGCTCGTGTACGTTGATTTAGGTGCACGTTAAAGCACCCTAGGTGGTCAGAATTAATCCCAAGACACCCCCCCTCAAGTATGGCATGCCTCATAATCATGCCGTGGCTTTGGCCTGTAAAACCCCAGAAATTATGTCTAATCGTTTCCACATTTTGAGCTCAAGTGAACGCCGGTACCAAATCGCCGACTTTGCAGCAATTCCCAACTTCTAGAAGAGCGAAACCGCAGGCGAGCTCTCAGTTTATCGTAGTGCTTAGTCCAGCCTCGGCAAGTGGTATTGTATCATACGTGTGTCATTGCCTCTCTTGCATTACCGCTGCATTCTACGCGAGCAACACAAGGCCAACGGGTCGCGAGTGTGCATTTTATGTGAGGGGCCAAGGGTCTAACGGTAACTTATCTGTGCTTTTTAAGTCTACACAGCCCTCCGCAGTAGTCACTAAAAACTCATAGAAATCATGACGCGACCTCTCATGAGTCGTGCCCTGCTGCGTGCTGAATCTGGTCACCTGATCGAAGTGAAAGCATTCGCGTGACATCAGCTCATTTGGGTCGCTCTCGACCTGCCCCGTCGAACGCTCGTTTCTTCGCCGCAGCTAGGAGTTCATCGAACATGATTGAGCCGACACAGTATCCTGACGACAAGTGAGGCAGTTATCTCGCTCGAAATGTTTGCTTTCCCACGGACTGGAGGAACGAGTGACTAAAGCGTGCATGCTGAGGCAAAAGTAAAAAAAAAATTGTAAGGAAATACGACACGTAATGCATTCGACAATGGTGCGGCAATCATTTTGTGCCATCAACCAGACGTCCATGTGAGGAAGAGTGAACTCAAACTGTGTTTTTATTTTTCAAAACGTCTTGCTCGAAGCCCGCTGAATATTCGTGACTCTGTCTGACGTCTCCTGATTGCGTCACAAAGTGGCGTCGAAAAAGTGTAGTGACCGCCATGTTGGGGCAGAAAAAGCTGTGGCTACGACGAGTTGCTTTCCGTAGGCATCGCAAGAAGACCGCTATTTTCTGCCTTTCTTTAAAGTTGCCACAACACAGTCTACAAGGACTATGGGTGACCTGGACGACCCTTTGGCAAGCCATGCATTCAGTGTGACAAGAATTAACTCGTTGTTATGATCTCCCCGGTCAAGTATTTCTTAGCGTTTTTGGGAAGTCTGCCTAAAATGGTTCAGGATTTGATGCATGCAGCCTGCACGCGTCTTTCTTTTATTTTTCTGCACTTGATCGTCAGGATACTCATCCAATATCCGTGTCAGATACTCATCCGATAATATCCCCCCTGAAAAAACAACAACAGATGAGTGAAAAAAGAGATAATGGGCGCGATAACGTAAAACTATTACAAGTTTTTGTATTGAAATTGTGCAATAAGCCCTCCGCGATTGTTCAAAAACTTTTTTTGCACCAATCCGCCGTGGTTGCTCAGTGGCTATGGTGTTGGGCTGCTGAGCACGAGGTCGCGGGATTGAATGCCGGCCACGGCGGCTGCGTTTCGATGGAAGCGAAATGCGAAAACGCCGTGTACTTAGATTTAGGTGCACGTTAAAGAACCCCAGGTGGTTAAAATTTCCGGAGTCCTCCACTACGGCGTGCCTCATAATCAGAAAGTGGTTTTGGCACGTAAAACCCCATAATTTAATTTAATTTTTTTTGTATCACCCCCACTTCACTTGTCTTTCACGCGACGTCACGAAAACCGCGATAGCTCATCATCTGATATGACGCGTGCACTGATTATGCATGACTTGACCAAACAAAAGAAAAATAGTTATTTCTGATTCGACGCCTTTTCGCCATTAGCCCTCGGCTATTGGTCAAAAGTTTTTGGGATGCAGCCACTTCACCTGTCTGTCACGCGACGTCACAAAACCGCAAAAACTCATCGCTTCAAAGTGACGTGTACGCGTTAAAGATGCATTAATATGCCAAACAAAATTGAATTTTCTTCTGAATAGCGGCAGGGTGCCCCGTTCCGAAAGGAATAAAAGTTGGCTGCCGCCGATGGCTCAGACATAGGCTACTCGCAGCTGCTGGAGAGCATGGGTTTATTTGTGTATAATAAAGCTTTGTACGTGGCCGAGTAACGTTTTCGAGCACTTGCGGCATGTTTACGACCTCGTTCTGGCAACTCTTCTTTGCTGAGGACCTGTTTTAGCGTCATTATTAAGCTTTCATTGCATGCCGCCACGATTTTCGACCAGCCACCGCAAGCTAAGTAAGGGAAAGCGGACCAATCGCAGACGCCGGCACCACCCTCTTCATCCGGTTATCAATATTCAGTGCAGTGGCTCGGCCCCATCGAGTCTCTCTCCACTTGGCCGTGCTGCTTGCCTCTTGTCAGTCAATTGGATAAAACAAGCTGCTCAGGGTAGCCAATGTTATTCGTTTTTCAAGCAAACAAAAGTGACCTCCTATGAACTAGGAGAGCGTTTGATTGGTCTGTTCAGATAACCCTGCGGGTGACCGCCCGATGCTTGCGTCGGCGGTTACGAAAATTTGATGTCAGGAGATTGGAATTAAAACATATTGGAATAGGTTTACGTAATAGGGCCCATGTACTGAGAAATAAAGGTTTGTGGCAGATGCTTTGCGTGCTAGAAACATTCCATTTGATTACAGACGACGGCACAAACTAATTGAAAAATCAAATTGTAAACAATGTACTAATTTGCTTCATTGCTCACAAAGGCATTTATTTGCAACTGAAAACTGGCAGAATGCAGCAAAAGGTCAAAAACCTCTAATTTTACTGAGATAAGCTTGTTGTCGCAGCTACGTCAAGGCACTGTGAAATAACATTCTTTTTTTTTCCCCTTGGGAGACAAAGCACCACGCGAATTCCAAGCTACCGTGACGCAGCTGTCCACAAAACCTCTATCCCTCTCCTCACTTCCGGCGACGACAGAGTCAACCACAACAGGAGGGAGACAAAAAAATCCTGTAATATTTTTTTGCGCTTTAAAGAGTCAAAGCGAATATTAACCATGGACTGTGTTCTGGGCTGTGAAGTCTACTTGTATGAACGCAGAAGGGTTGAAAACTGAGCTTGTTGGTAGATATTAGCGAGAATACTTGGGAACAGTGCAGAAATACGAGACAAGTGGCGCCATTATGTATAGCTATTCCAAACTTTTCTATTCCAATTATGCAATCAGCCCTCCGCGATTGGTTAAAAGCTTTTCGGGTCACCCCCACTTCGCCTGTCTCTCACGCGAATCACGAATACCGCGGGAACGCGCCATCTGATGTGATGTGCAGGTACTAATTATGCATGATTAGCCCGAACGAAAGAAAAATAATTACTTCTGATTCGATGCCTCTTTCGCCATAATAATCTGCCATTCATCGAACGTTTTCGGGCTGTGCCCACTTAGCTCGTCTGTCACGCGACGTCACAAAACCGCGAAAACTTACCGCGAAGTGACGTGTGCTCGTTAAAGACGCATAATTGTGCCGAAAAAACTGAATTTTTTAAAGAATAACCGAAGACTGCCCATTCCGAAAGAAATAGAAGACGGCTGCCCGCCGATTGCTCTGGCATTAGCTACACAGAGCGGCCGGGGAGCATGGATTTATTTGCATATAATAAACATTTTTCCGTGGCAGTATAACGTTATCGAGCCCTTTCGGCACCTATACATCACCTTGTCAACTCTTCTTTGCTGAGGATCCGTTCTGGCGGCATTTTTTAATGTTCTGTTGCACGCCACCACGACTTTTTGTACAGCCACCACAGCTAAGCAACGGGAAGCGGATCAATCGCAGACGCTGGCACCACCCTCTTCATCCGGTTATCTAATTTCACTGTGCTGGCTTGGCCCCATCGAAACCCTCTCCATTTGAGTGTGTTCCTCGCCCCTTGTCAGCTAATACGATAAGAAAATCTGCTCAATGTAGGTAATGCTATTCTCATTGAAAAAAAAAAAAGTGTCCTCCACTCGGTCAGCCCCAATGGCTGCAATCCTAATGAGCAAGCTCACTCTGCTCTGCGAGATCTCACATGCCGCACATCAGATCAGGAACTGCTCCAGGATGACTGCGGCTCCTACAAAGACCCACTTACTACTTTTCACGAGATCACCTCACACTATAGGGACGGCAGGAGGTCTTTTCCTCCGCCCCATCAGAAGCTCAACCGAGCTCAGGCAGTCACATTAAGAATGATTCAAACTAAATCTTATCCCACACCTTTTGTGCTTAACAAAATTGACCAGCATTATCCCGCGGAATGTAAAAGTTGTGGACACACTCCATGTCTATTTGATCATATGTTCTGGCTGTGCCCCAACCAAAGGGCTTCGGATCTCAACAGTGAGGAGGACTGGTGTCGGCGCATATCCAGCGAAGTCCTCCAAGATCAACTCCTGGCCGTCCGGAGAGCTCACGACATCGGGAAAGCCTTTGGCCTACCGGTGCCTACGTGGGCGGAGCCACCGACTTAGCCTGGGGGCTTGTGCCCTCGGACCCTAGTTTCTCTGGACTAAAATAAAGTTCTTGCCATGCCATGCCATGCCATGCCTATAAACGAGGAGCGAGTTTGATTGGGGTTTCGGAACAACGGCTGCGGGTTACCGCCCAATGCTTGCGTCGGTGGTTACATCAAATTGACATCAGGAGATTGGAATAAAAACAGATTGGAATAGTTTTACATTACAGGGCCCAAGATTACAAAACACAGACATTCGTCTTGTGTAACCTTGTCCCGACGTTCCACGCTGTTCACAAGTGCTATCGCAGCTGTATGAATGGTATAGTTACAATTATCTTGCGGCGTTATGGCACGGCCATCACCATACGTCATATAATGGTGAATATATATAACTGACAGTGCAAATCTATAGCTGCACCTCATTGCGTGTTACAAGCATTTACATCGCTCCAAGCCCACTTCGGCGGCAGAATACGCACGTCACCACGACGCAGCGAGTCACTTTGACGGGTAGCGTACAGATCTCATGCATGCTTGCTCTACTCTAACGCCTTCGCACGGATAGCGACCACGCTAGTATTAATCCGTTTGGAGTTCGAGCTCGTCCTGTCAGCTGGCACTACGCCGTGCAAAGTGAACAGTAAATGTACGCTGCTTGCAATCAAAATAAGCATTGCGCCCAACTCAAAAGGTGGCCTACACCACGTTGTTTATGAGTCGAGCGGGAAAGCACAACCCCGCGTGGCGATGTAGTATATACTGCACTTAACGTAAACATCGCCGCGCGCTCTTTCGAGATAGGATCCTCGACACTCGTCTTGATTTTGATCGGTGACAAAGAAGCTGACAAACCTTTTTATCCGAAATTTGAGCTTCGAACAAGCCGTGCTTCAGTCTTCCGCGGTTCGATGCAGAGCGGCAATAGTGTGACCTGAAAGTCCTACGAGAAAGGTCTGCAACAATGAGCTCTTTAGTTGTCAGGAAGACGCATCTCCTTTGCTTATTATTGGCTTGCAGGTGTAAGAGTGAACTGCAGTGCCAGTGTCGGCATTTTTTGAAGCTGTCTTTCAGCAGTACACGGCACTACACTGCGGTGTGCGGGGTGGCAATGTAATATTTATGATGCCATGGACGGTGCTTGTTCCGTAGGAGGTAAGGCTCTAGACAAAGGAACCATTGGACACAATGTCCGTTTATTCAGATATGCTTAATTAATTGGAGTTTCATTTATTCGGGGAGTATTTCGTTGGGCATTTATCATAAACTGCATAAAGCGCGAGTCAATCTCTTGCGTTGTCTTCAAGCAACTCATTATTTTCCCCATTTCTAGTTCAAAAGTGTTGTGTCATGAGATGGCTGAGAGGTGGCAGCCTTTCGGGAAGCAAAGATGTTACGTTTTGCAGAGAGGGCCCAGTGTGACTGCGATGAGCATCTACGTCAATTTGTACGCACATTAAAACACGTTACTGCAAAGGGGAAACATTATGGAAGAAACCAGGCTTACAAGGACGCCCTTTTGCAAGCAGCTTCAAAAAGATGAGAAGCGCTGTTCGGGTATAAAATCCTCGTGTGGCGCACGGCAAAAGAGAAGGCGGTTCTTCACTACAGTCGTGTATAAAGTATGCAGGCACAATCTAACGTGCATGGAGGTCTCGCGGCCTTATAAGGGATAGAATGGGAGAAAGCAAAAAGAGAAGGAATAAAGAGGTAAGACAAACAAGCCTCTGATCTGATGCCCTACATGGGAAAGCAGAAAGAAAAGGAATAGAAAAATAAAAAGAGGGAAACAGCCAGCACTGCTGCAACACGCAAGTAGATGCGCAGTAATAATAATAATAATATTTGGGGTTTTACGTGCCAAAACCACTTTCTGATTATGAGGCACGCCGTAGTGGAGGACTCCGGAGATTTTGACCACCTGGGGTTCTTTAACGTGCACTTAAATCTAAGCACACGGGTGTTTTCGCATTTCGCCCCCATCGAAATGCGGCCGCCGTGGCCGGGATTCGATCCCGCGACCTCGTGCTCAGCAGCCCAACACCATAGCCACTGAGCAACCACGGCGGGTTAGATGCGCAGTAGGACTACACAGATCGTCACTCAGGCTGGTTCCCTTTCATGATGTTAGAGCCGTCCTCTAGAGCACCTCAAAATACAATGGCTTCAGAAAATGTCAAGCAGTTGACTCAAGCGTTCAAGCCACTTAGTTTTGAAGTAAAGCAATCAAGCGCTACTCTTTATTGGCGCCTCAACTACATCGACCAGATATGGCAGCACTGTGGTTATACATGTCAACGACGTCTACGGCTACAGACTTCACAGTGTTGTGCTCTTCAGTTCATCGACAAAGGTCCCTTGAAGAATGGGCCACATTTAAGACTGTAATACGGCTTTACAATGTGCGCAGTTGGTCCTCCGAGAGGCTAGTCAACGTGAGAAATTGCACAGCATCACCAACACGTGAAAAAGGAAGGCTATGAAATTTTTTTTAAAGTACTTCGCCATTAAGGGAGCACTGGCAATAATTACGCAGATAGGGCCTCTGGAACATCACACAAAGAAGACCACTGCGTTCGAGTTCAACTTTGATGAAATATCCTAAATATTAGGCGCGCTAGACTGCATACACTGAATCCTTCGTTGCAGCTCGGACCTTCACCCGAATTGCTGCGATGTTTCTTTTGTGTCGGCGGTGGACCTAGGAGTCAACTTCACGAAATCTTCAGAAGCTTACACATTTGGGCTGGTTAGTTTACGGCTTGAGCAGAAACAGCGCAAAGGAAAAGGAGATAAGGAAGAGACAGGAAACAGAACAGCGCCGTTGTATGTCCTTTCCTTACGTCCCATTCCTCTGCGCTTTTTCTGCGTGCTCACACTCACAAAAGTTTATTCAAATCTGACTGAAGCGGCTGACGGTGCTATATACGGCATCAGCGGTGGCGAGGAGAGCATCAACCACATTGTTTGTCATGATTTGATTCAAGAAAACAATCCCTTTCCAACGCATCGGAACCACTAGATGATCCCCCACCATCCCTTGAGGCGTTACCTGAACTCCTCACTGCTCCTTGGTATATAAGCAATATAAGAGGGCTTGTGTTTAGCTGTATTTTTAATGCTTTTGACCTGTGCTGAATGCCTTTGACTACATGGTGCTGTTCACTCGCATGCACGTATTCAACTTCTCTTCTCCCTCTCTCTCTCTCTCTCTCTCTCTCTCTCTCTCTCTCTCATTCTTATATATTTGTGCTCCCCCCGCCACCAGTGTAGGACAGCAAACCAGATGCTGCTCTGGTTAACATCCCAGCCTCCTCTCTTTCTTTTCATGCGGGCGTACATGACAGGAAACGCACCTACCACAAAAATTACAATTAAAGAAAGAAGAATCAGAGGACTAAGCAAGAAAGGAAACGAATGCTGGCAATCTAAGCATTCCTTCCCCATTTCCCCACCTGTCCCTGAAAAAGATGCTATCAGCAAAATGACTATGCTTTCATTAAGGGACAACGTCTTATCGCCGTCTAATTTTACGATGTACATAATTCCGAACTGGATGGTTTCAAAGAAAGCCGCACTCGAACCGACCAAACCCAGAGGCCGGGACGCCGGTTGTCGCGACCGAAGTGCGCTGCTCCTGCGCACCGCGCTGCGAACCGACGAAGCTCCGCTCATTTTCCACTCGTCGCGCGCGAATTTGAGCTGGCGTCAACTCTAGCGGAAGCGAGACCGCGGCAGCGTGCTGCGGCTGACAGCTCCTCTCTGGGCACCCCTGCTCCTCGCCCACGCGGAGCTGTGTTCCTCCGGACGGGGGGGCTTTAGAGGCAGCAGCACGGCTGGACGCGCCGCCCGCAGCATGCCTTCTTTAGTGTGGGCGGGAAATTAAAGCCGCCCTAAATCTCATTAGTCCTACTGATAATCGCCGCCACTGAAAGCACAGCGATATCGGGAAAGAGGGGCAGCGAGAGGTGGTCGGGAAGAACGGGTCACTACTTCGTCCCTCTTCCGCGACGCTTCGGAACCGCAGCGAGAGCACCCTGCTCCCCGTCGTTGCGGCCGCTGAGCGTCAGTTGCAAAAGACATGTTTTGGACACGCGCTTCTCTCGGTATAGGTTTACAGAGAGATCGAGAAGGCTGATGGTAGCACTGGTTGTGCAGAACACTCTCTCCCATTGCGTATAGGCGTGCTTCTCGTGCTCGCTTAGTGTTCTTTTTTTTCAAATCTCACAAGAGTAATAGAACTCGCTCGTCAGCCCCACTCGAGTTTGATGCCTGCGTTGCCTGTCAGCGTCGCAACGTCGTTTCAGAAGTGCGCCTCTGCCCCGTTACTTCCATGTCATGCAAGAAAAACAACTATCAAATAGGCACGGTGGTGCAGGTATTACGCTTTCTTACATCGCAATGATCTTTCAAATACCCCATCCGGCCTCGTCGCCAACTGCGGAGCTAGCAGCGAATAGTGTTGCACTGAAATGCGTGCAAGAGGAGTTAACCGTATCGAAGATGACCATCTTTACGGACTCCCGTGCTGCCCTTAGCAGGTTAAAACGCAGTCAGATTGATTGCCCAGTTGTGCGCAGCATTACTGACTGTGCAAACGAAATTTCATCACGTAGGGTATGTGTAGTTGCTCAATGGATACCTTCACACGCAGGAATAATCAGAAATGAAGAGGCTGATCGGCTCGCTTCAACTTGCGCTTATAACGACTGTGTCTGCGCTGAAATTATGTGCAAGCTTGATGGCGCTCGTCTGCTGATTCATAATAATAATAATAATAATAATAATAATAATAATAATAATAATAATAATAATAATAATAATAATAATAATCATAAATCGCAACGAAATGGCCAAGACGATCAGATTAATATAACACTGATATAGGGGAAAAAGACTATCGATTTGAAGCCATGTAGATATGAATGTGTGGCTCACTTGCTGCCTTAACACTGGAGAGAGAGAGAGAGACAACTTTATTTATCCCATCTTAAAGGGAAAGGAAGTGCGGGAAGAAGGCGAGGGAGGTTATCCTACTCGCGGTAGGCCTCCTCTACCACCTCAGCCCACCTCAGGATAGCTTCCTGAAGTTCGGGGTTGTAGCTGCGCATGGCAGCCTCCCACAGCTCCCTACTACTTAAAACTCTACAAAGGTTAGGAGGAGGGGAGTGGTTCTTGCATTGCCACATAATGTGGTCAAGGTCCGCTCTGCTAGCAGGACAAAACTTGCAGGCTGAAGTAGGGTATATTCCCGGGTGAATTTTGTGACGTAAGGCAGGAGATAGAAAAGTGCGAGTCTGTAGTTTACGCCATAGTACCTCGTGTATGCGTGACGACCGAATCATTAAAGGAGGGAGGGTTAGGCGACCTAGGCGGTAATGCCCGCAAATGTCGTGGTACGTAAGTAATCTGTCTTTGGAAGTGAATGCTAGAGGGAGATTATTGGCGTCTGAACCGTCCCCTGCCTGTGCTCGGTTCGTGAAAGCTCGAGCACTTAGGTGGGCCGCTTCATTGCCGATTAGGCCTGCGTGAGCAGGTGTCCAGATTAAACTCAGAAGTTGGGCTGGCGGATTGTGAGATAGAATGGCCAGGGCTGTCCTGCAAACCCTACCCGCTCCAAAGTTGTGTATGGCAGTTTTGGAGTCACTTACTATGACAGAGTAATTGGGTATTGTTGCAGCGAGTGCCACCGCCGCCTCCTCTGCCTCCTCCGAGGAAGAGGCTATAATGGATGCTCCCGTCGCAATACTGCCAGTGGAGTCAACGACTGATATGGCAAATTTATGTCCACATGGATACTCTGCGGCATCGACATAGAGCACGTCTTTGTAGTTAAATAACTTTTTCTGCAGGGCTTTAGCTCGTTGTTGCCTTCAATGCTCGTGATGAACAGGGTGCATATTCTTAGGTAGAGGAGGGATATGAAAGTGCTCATGTATCGAGTGGGGAATATTGAATTTCTCATTGGTCATGGGTGCTGGGGCAATACTTAGGGAGTTTAGGATGTGCCTACCAGTGTGGGTGTTCGATAAGCGCTGGTATTGAGCGGTCAGGTGGGCTTCTGCGAGCTCACTAAAGGTATTGAAGGTACCTGTAGCCAAAAGTCTCTCAGTAGAAGCTCTACTTGGCACTCCAAGGGCAAATTTGTAGAGTCTGCGCATCAGTGAGCTAACTTTATCTTCCTCGGCCCTAGTTAAGTGGAGATAGGGTAGGGAGAATGTGATTTTACTGACAGAAAACGCCTGTACCAGTCTTAGCAATTCTGCCTCGCGGAGACCTCCGTGCTTATTGCACACCCTTCCTATTAGCCGTGTGGTATGACCTACACTGGCAGTAACCGTTTGAAGTGTATACGTATTGAGTCTGTTAGATTGAATGTGCATGCCAAGTACACGGATTTTGTCTACTACGGGAACTTCCTTCCCGTTAATGTTAATCTGAATGTTCAGCGTAACACGTTTATTTGCGGATAGAATTAACAGCTCAGATTTGGTGGGCGAGCACTCGAGGTTCATGAACCCAGCTCTCGTAGCCACTGCGTCTGCAGCCTCTTGTAAGGTATCTTGAATGTAGCCATCCGAGCCACCCTTAATCCATAAGGTAATGTCGTCTGCATATAAAGAATATTGGAGATCTGGTATTTGTGCTAGCTTCCCAGCAATAGACCTCATAGCTAGGTTAAATAGAAACGGCGAGAGCACAGAACCCTGAGGAGTGCCAAAGCTACCTAGGGTGATTGGGGGCGAAGTTTGATCATTGAGACTTATGATAGCTGTGCGATTGGTAAGAAATTCGCGGATGTAGTCATGCATTTTTCTACCGCAGTTAATAACATTCAACTCACGTAAGATAGATCCATGATCTATGTTGTTGAATGCACCGCGAAGGTCGAGTCCTAAGATGGCTTGGGTGTCTTTACTAAACGTAGGAGTGAGAAGGTCATGCTTGAGCCTTAGCATGGCGTCCTGGCAAGAAAGCGACTGGCGAAAGCCAATCATCTCCGGCGGGAATAACTGATTGTCTTCCGCGTATTTATTGACGCGATTAAGCATGACATGTTCAAGCGTTTTGCCCAAGCACGACGTGAGGGAAATAGGTCTAAGATTAGCTATGTCAGAGGGTTTATTGGGTTTGGGAATAAAGATTACTTTAGCAGTTTTCCACGAGCTCGGAAGAGAGCTGTTATCGAAGCAATGGTTATAGTATTCTGTGAGGGCAGTGATTGATTTGTCGTCCAGATTTCGGAGTAATTTATTATTTACATTATCTATACCGGGAGCAGATGTAGTTTTAAGGGAAGCTAAGGCATGTCGCACTTCTGCCTCCATTATTGGGGCGTCTAGAAGGTCGTTAACATCGCCTGTATAATCTAAATTTTCATGGTTTGTGGTAGGAGGGAAGTGTAATCGTGCAAGCTCCTGAAAAAGATGGGGAATATTATCCTTGTGTTTCTGCAATAATTGAGTGATGTAGTGACTGTGTTGCGCGCGCGAGGTCGAGGGATCAAGCAAATGTCTCAGCAGTTGCCAAGTCTTTTTACTACTGAGATTACCATGCATGCTGTCACATACTTGGCCCCATTGTTGATTAACTAGTTGGGTCGCATATGCTTGTATGTCATCGTCAAGTCGAGCTACACGTATGCGAAGCCTGCGGTTATGGCGGCGTCTTTTCCACCGCTTTAATAGTGATTCCTTCGCTTGCCACATGTGTAATAGTTTGGCATCAGCTGTTTGAAAAGGAGCATCAGGTGGTATAGTTGTAGTATGATTGTCAACGTCAGTTTGGAGTTGACTAATCCATTGCTGTAGATCAAGAATGGAATTGGGAGCATTATTTGCACGAGTTTTCCGAAATTTGTCCCAATCCGTAAGTTTGGGAGGCAGAGTGTGAAAGGGCTTGTGAGAGAAGGTAACAGAAATCTGTATGACGTAGTGATCGCTACCAAAATTGATTTGAAGGTTTTCCCATTTAGTTAAGCTAACCCGAGAGGTGAGGGTGAGATCTGGTGATGTATCTATGGAGACACTATTTCCTAAGCGAGTGGGTGTGTCGAAGTCATTGTGGAGGGTGAGTTGATGATCCTGAATGTGGGTCCATAAAGCTCGACCTTTAGGTGTGGAAGTAGTGTGACCCCATAGTTGATTTGGAGAGTTAAAATCGCCAACAATGAGGAGCGGGTTTCTTCGAGCTTCCTGTTTAGCACGAGCAAAAAGGGTAGTAAAACGGTGGTGTTGAGAGCTGGGACTGCTGTAAACGTTAAGGATGTAAATAGGAGCTGACCTGGGCTTTTTAGGAAGTATTTCTACGAAGTCGTGATCAATGTCGATATTCTCAAAATGGGAGCAAGTAACAGTCAAATGTTTTTGTGCTAGGATCGCGGTATTGGGACGTTCGCATCTTTTGCATTGGAATGTGTTGTATCCGGGGAATTTAACATAACCATTCGTTTCTTGTAAAGCAATGACTGCGGGCGGTTGCGTGAGATTGGCTATGTATTGTTGCAGACTGGCCTTCTTTTTCGAAAAGCCCCTACAATTCCACTGCCAAACAACTAGGTTGGAGCGCTTAGGGGATGCGGCCATGCAGTCGATCGAGTCGTTCGATAATTTGGTTGAATCGCTCATCAATCTGGCTAAGTCGCGCGTCATCCTGGTTAAATTTAGCATTTATATGGGCACTGAGGCTATGAACGTTAGTAGTGAGGGACTCAAGCTTGGCTTCTACGGCATCCATGCGTTTTTCAAGGGCCTCAAAGCGATTGTTAGAGTTTCTAATGTGTGCGGTGAGTTTACGACTTAGCTTATCGTGTTCCTCCCAAGTATCTCTCCCATCATCACTAGATTTGCGCTTTGTGGCAATTATGGTAGTAGGAGGAGGAGAAGTGTCCATGGTTAGAGATTGATCGCCATTCTCACTGACAGGGGGAGGAGTTACAGTGGGTTGCTCATCAGCAGAGGGTTGAGATCGAGTGGTAGTAGTCGTACATGGAGAAGGGGTTTGGAGGTCGAGAATTTGTTTACGCAGAAGACGATTTTCGTCCTGTAACTGCTGTAGGAGGGCATAGATTGGGGCATCAGGTTGCTTAGGTTTAGGTAAGCTGTGGGAAGCTACCGATGCCCAGCTTACCTGAGGAGAGCTTGATTTGCTGTTAGATGGAGCAGCGGATAGAAGAGGCCAATCTTCGTCTTGTTTTTTTTTAGGAAGAGGTCCCTGCTTCTTGGGTGAAGGAGAAGACTTGGTCTTGGATTGAGGAGGAGTCTTGTCAGCCTTGAGGAGTGAGATTTTGGGCTTATATCGTAGTGGACACTGAATGGATCCAGTCTCATGACTTCCACTACATAGTACACACTTAGGAATGCACATATGATCAGTCGGAGGATTCACAGTTCCGCATTTATGGCAAGTATCCTCAGTATGCGTAGGGCACACGTCCGGTCGATGTCCAACTTTCCAACAGCGTGTGCAGGCCTCGATTTTTTGTCGAAAAGGCTTGCATCGGAGCATCGCCATTTCATATTTGACCCAAAAAGGAACTTTCGTTCCCATGAAAGTCACGAGGACTGCGTCGGAAGTTTTTCCCATTCGTCTGGCTTCTAAAAAGTGCATTTGTGGGTTGCACTCACGAAGCATGGGCAGAATGTCTTTTTCATAGATAACTTCTCCCAGGCATACTCTGTCGATGTAGATAATGCCTTTGCACGTCTCGGAGCTTGGAACGCTGTAGGAGGTGACTTCGTGCTCTTGGCCGTCGGCTGTGAGCGACTTGATGGCGAGGTATTTCTTCAAGCGATCGCAGCTTTCCGTGCTGAGGGTAACTGTGTTGGTGGTGGGGTTGATGGTAACGATGTCTTGGCGCAGCTCCGCAGTGGCTGGAAAGCCGGCTGCCGTAGAGAGAATCTTGGTGAGTTGGAAGTGGCTGAAGCGGGAGGGGTCGAAGCCTCCGCGAATGCGAAAAATGGCCTTGTATGAGCCTTCGGGTAACTTGGGAGGCCTCACTTTGTTATTCCTTGAGATCATCTGTTTCCATACGGCAGCCTTGGCCGTGGCAGTGATGGTGTCCTTGCGGAGTGAGTCTTGATATGCGGCGTCGTATATGTGCGCTTGTCGCCACTTGAGCATCTCCTCCGGGGAAAGATCCACCCCGTCTACTACCTCAACCGGGTTCATGACGCCCGCACGAGGCGTGTCAACGCCTACGGCGTCGGAGAGCCACCAAGTTCTCGTAGGCGAGGAACCACAAAAGTCACAATAACAAGCGTTCTAATGCACAGACCTCTTCAAAACTAGTCTCAAAACGTCGCGGAAATCTTCACACATGTCGCGTGAAAGAGCCACTAGGATGTAGCAAAAAGAACGGGCGCTACACCCAAAAACTCACGGAGCCGATGAAACACGTCCACACGCGGCGACGCCACCTCGCGTTCCCCTAACACTGGATAGATGTCCTCTAGAAAGATGTGCGAACGTGAAAATTAACAGCATAACTCGGTATAGCGTGGACCATAAACAGCCTCAGGTAAAATTATAGCCGTATCTACAAACGCGAGTTGCAACTTGTAAGCGTAGCACTGAAGGACAAGCTTGAGCCGAATCATCCGTACGTGGTGTCCTGCGCTGTCCATTAATTCTCTCGTGGTGCCGTTATCCTGATCCTTGGTTTGCTGACAATGCCTATTGCACATAGCTATCTAGCTCATGCTGTGGTTGATGCACCTTCACCGGCACCTTGCTGTTATAATTTCATCTTCAGTGGGCCAGATGTACGCGGCGGAAGCATGGCTCAAACAAAGCCGTTCTTTTCACATGTGCAGGGATTTCCTCTCTGCATCACTGGAAACTTGGCGTATTGTCAATTTTCTGAGGATCCGCCTCCTGTTTACCAACCTGCTATTGTACACGTGCCCTCGACACCATCGGAATCAAGCTACCATAATTAACTGTTTCCTCGATCGACCACCAGTGACGGATCCATGACGTCACCTACCTGTGCCGATATAAGAGAGCGTCTTCAGAATTTCATATTCAATAGGCACGGCAGACCTGGCTGAGGCATGGCTCTAACAAAGCCGTTCTTTCACCTTGTGCAGGATAGTTTTGTTTATTATTCCATCCGTAGCCACTGCCGTATTTTTAGTTGTCCTGCCATGCCCACGCCAGTTTTTCAAGGCAGTACCTGGGTATTTCCATGTCTTAAAATATTTTTGTGTGGGGATGTCGAATTTAACCCCGGTCCTACAAATTCTGATCTACTGCAAAAAGTTCTTGATGGCCAAAAGGAGCAAAGGGATCAAATAGCTGTACTTAACGCCATAACAGATGCAATGATCACTGACTTTCACGCTCGCTCATTGGAAATTGAAAGAAACTTATCTGAAATTAAAGCTAAAACAACTAAAATTAGTAATGTGGATGATGATGTTAAAACATTTCAAACTTCCATGGCTTATGAGGCTCGTAAGCTAACTCATATCGAAGGTAAAAGCAGACGTTCGAAGCTTATAATTTGTGGGCTTCCTGAGGAGTCAGGTGAAACAGAGGATGACCTCAGGCAGAAGGTAATCACTGAAACATTTGAGGCATGGCTTGGGGTGTAGTGTTCATCTGTCGGCGGCATTCACAGACTTGGAAAGAAGGCTTCTAGGAGACCTATCATCGTATTCTTTCAAAATTTCAATGAAAATGTATCCTTTTTTAAGAATGTTGGTAAACTCAAAGGAACAAAGATTTTTTGTACGGAATGACTATTCGCGTGAAACTTTGAGGGAAAGGATCCTGCTTTGGGAGAGTGCTAAATCGGACAAACAGCAAGGCAAGAAAGTGTCACTGATCCACGATAAATTACGGATTAATGGCTATTTGTTTTTTTTGGGGACGACACAAAGAATGAGAGCGTAGGAGTGTTCCGAATGGTCATGCAATGCCACGGCCTTCGTGAAATTCCTCCCTTAATAATATCAGGATTATAAATGTGAAGGCATGCAGCCTTATTAATAAAACAGACCAGCTTGAGGCACTCTTTCTCTCTCTCAATCCACGCGTTACCGTAATCAAGGAGACTTGACTGCACAAGGATATTTGCGGTGATGTCTTGATTCCGCCTTTACACAAAATATATCGCCATGACGGACAATCTAGAGGTGCCGGAGTTGCTGTAGCTGTTAAATTTAGTGTTGAGTGTATATTGTGTTAGCTATAATCGCTGACGGTGAATGCTTATGCCTAAAGTTTAATCTCTCTAGTACTGTTTTTGCCCATTTTCCTGGGTACAGGCCCCCTGATTCATCTCCTGATATATTAATTGCCTTACTAAATCATTTACTTCTGCATAATAAACACAAAATTATACTTGTCGGTGTTGTTTACATTCCATCAATAAAGTGAAACCACTTATCTTACAATCACGAAATTTCACGCAATGCATATGTCATGTTTGATATTATCCTTGATAACCTTGTGCAGATTGCCGAAGAACCCACGCGCATTTTCAACAACTCAAGTTCCGCTCTTAATCTGGTGTTCGTAGATCGGTCCATTGTTGACTACAGTATTTCTGTACAGCCTGACTGTTCTGATCACTTGTTGGTCTTTGTTTCATTTCCACTTCTTACAGGTCACAGAAATTGCGGTTGACCGCATTTTCAGAGGACGAGGTTTCACTGCTTTGGGAGAAATTTTTAAAAATTTGCTTATACTGCCTCGATCATTTTGTAGCCACTAAAGTTGAAAAAAACTGACAAATATACCCCTTGGATAAATAGACATATTATTCATTTGAAACGCAGGGTCAAACGTTTGAGAAATCAGCGGTCTTCTTCACATGCATTGCATGAAGTTCGAACAGCACTTTCCGAGGCTGTTCAAAAAGTTAAAAAAAAACTTTTACTTCAACACTACTTTGCCGAATTTTACTAAAAACGATCCTGGGAAGTGTTGGAATTGTATTAAGGAGCGCAAGCAGCCAGTAAACAAGATTTCACATAACAGTGAAATACTGGATGATCCGCAGGTTGTTGCTGATCATCTTTATGTTCAATTTCGTAATGCGTTTTTTGTCGCATCTATAAATAACTCTGCTAGTCTCTCGTGAAATCGTTTTGATGTTAATTTTAGGTCTTATGAAGGCGGTGTTGAACATGCTGTTGAAAGTAAAGGCAAAGTCGTCACCTGGACCGGATAGTATACCGAATGCCTCCCTTCACCCCTACGCTGAACGATTCGCGAAATTTCTCGTAATTATATTACAATCTTCCTTAAAAACATCTCACATCCCTCACAATTGGAAATGAGCACGTGTAGTTCCCATACTAAATAAAGGAGATTTGTTGTCAGTTTTAAATTACCGCCCCATATCTGTAATATCTTCTTGTTGTAAGCTTCTTGAGCATATTGTGGCCATCAGCATAACAAAAGTGTAAGACTACAATAATATATTATCATCATACCAACTTGGTTTTAGAAAAGGATTTTCACCCGTTACTCAGCTGGCTTCTGTTGTAAATTTTTTGGCTCACGCTCTAGATAGGACGGGTCAAGTTGACATAATGTTCTTAGATTACAGCAAGGTTTTCAATCGCGTTCCACACGACAAATATTCCAGAAATTACATATGATTCGCCTTCCGGATTTTCTTATTTACCGGGTTTCCGTCGACTTAATTGATCGCAGGCAATATGTTGAAACCAATGTAAAAAATTCAGGCACTCTACCAGTATCATCAGGGGTGCCTCAGGGCAGTGTCCTGGGGCCCCCTTTGTTCTTTATTTGCGTTAATGATTTCGTTCCAGTTATTAATGTACCGATTAAGATCGGCTTATTCGCAGATGATTGCGTGCTTTATAATTATGTTCATGTAGCCGGTCATCAAGTTGCCTTTAACATGGCCTTCAATAATATCCTTACCTGGTGTGACGAATGGGGTATGACACTGAACAATGACAACATTGTTCTTCTTCGCGTCACACAGCGATGTAGCCCCCTTAAATTTTCTTATTTTATAGGCTCTAAACCTGAGGTGTGTGAGTTTAAGTACCTAGGTGCCACTCTGACAAGCACCTTAAACTGGAACAGCCATATTGCTAACACATGCTCTGCGACTCTTCGCAAACTATGCTTTTTACGACACAAGCTTAAAGATGCACCACCAAATGTAAAGCGTCTGGCGTGTGAGCACTTGACTCAGCCTAAGCTTGAGTATGCTTGTATTATTTGGGACCTGTATACTAACGTCAACATTAACGCGACTGAAAAAGAATCCAGCGAAAGGCTGTGCGATTTATTTTCTCTTTATACGGCCACCAACATTCCGTTTCTTCATTTATGGAATGTAATCAGGTTTCCTCCTTACAATCCCGGCGCAAAGATCAGGGTTTAAAGTTCTTGTATTCATCATTTAATTAGAAGGTTCGTCGCGACCCAGCCCTGTACTTATCCCCACTTGCTACCCAGCGCACTCGTCATACGCACCCGCTTTCTCCAACTCCTAAATTTGCCAGAACAAATGTATTTAAATTCTCATTCTTTCCGCAAACAATAAATGACTGGAATAACCTGTCACCTGACTGCCTATTATCTATGCATAATTAGAATTATTTGTCTTTACAATCCCCTTGATAATGTTACTGTTTCTGTATCCGCATTTTCTCAGCATTTCTTAGCGCTTTTGACAATTTGTTATTTTGAATGTTGCTATTTATTTCATCATTTTTTAGTTGTTCATTGTTACGTATTGTTGTTTATGAGCCTGTGTTTCACCCTTCCTGCTTGGGCCATGTGGCCCGCAGTATTTTTGTAAATAAAAAAATATATATAAGACAAGTTAGAAGCGCCTAGCAGCGCTTGAATATTGCGACTTGGGAAGAACTTTCCACGCATGACGTTTGATGAGTGTTACAACGCTGCAAAGCTCTCACTAACCTACCGAAATAGTAATCACCACCTTGTACTTAACGTGGAGTGCTTATGACACGCAAGCTATAAAAGATGTCGCGTTTAAGTTACCAGTCGTAAATTTCATCTTGATTTTGAGATAGAATGCACGACTCACAATGAGGGCGTCCAACGATTTTTATATATAGGGTGTTTTTTTCTTAGCTGCACCAAATTTTTAAAATGAGAAAAATATACATCACGGTAACGTTATGTTTACCATTAGACTGTACGGATTGGAAGCCTCTAGATACAGAGCAATTTCCGCACTTACGGTCGTGATTAGCGAAGTTACGGTAATTAACTTTCTAATTTCTAATTATCAACAATAGGTAGCTATAGCAAATTAATACTTTCGGGCCCGCACTCAACAATACCTATCCCAACGATCAAATTTTGAATAGCGGAGTTCATGTGGGAGCTACGCGAACAATTAGTTCCCTTTGGCAGGCTCCTAGAAACCGAAACTGGCTGGAAAAAGAGCGTCTGTGTCGTCGATGTCACCGCCCCCACCTTTCGTCACGTCTCTGAGTTCACCATCGGTCTGGCCCCGCGAGCAGCTTGCGTTATCTCCTTCCTATCTGCGGCGTTGGCCTAGCGCTTCAATGCCGGCGGGCTGCCAAATTTACTTTGTCATTCCGATAGCCCCACGTGCTCCACGTGCGATGCATGCAACAGTGATGAGACGCTCGCGCATATTATCTGTGTCTGCCCGCGATATAGTGCCCAGAGACAAGTGATGTACAGAGTACTGGACCAGTTGGACAATCGTCCACTATCAGAACTCAAAGGTTTAGGTCAGTGCTCCCAAAGGACACCCGTGCTGAAGGTCTTAGTCGCGTTATCAACGTTGCTGCGGTCTACGGGGCTAAACGATAGACTTTAAGAATGCCGCCCCCTACCGCTCTGTAGCGTATGCGGTTTGTTCGTGCTCGTCTCTTTTTCTCTATATCTCCCCCATCCACTCTCTTTCTCTTTTTATCCTTTTTCACTCTTCACCCCCCTCCCTCCCTCCCTCCCCCGTGCAGGGTAGCCAAACGGAACAACCTCTGGTTAACCTTCCTGCCTTTCTACGCATTTTTTCCTCTCTTTTTACCCAAGAGCAGTAGACTGTCCCAGTGGACGCCGCCATCTTCTCAGGGATTCCTTCGCGATACGCATTACGTTGTCTTCGCTCGTTATACTGATGAACGCACCGAAACAGATGCCCAGGCACCACTCTGAGTATTTGTGGCACGCAGAACCCCGAACAAATTACTGCGCGACAGCGCAGCAGTTGGCTCGTTCCCTTCCTGACTGCACACTGCTGCGGAATCAACGATCCTTAGCCTCGTTGGTGGGCAAAGTTTCGTTTTCCTTTTCAAGATATCGAGCGCGAAGCCATGGACGAAAAGCTGACCTGACGACGAAAACTCCACGATGACGTTGTCCTCATCCCCGACGCAAGGGAAATGACGGGCGGACACAGCAAACACAATTTCGAGTTTTCAACTGCTGTTGAAGTAAATATTATGCAGTCGCGTGTGCAAAGAGCTAACTGCTGTTGGCAGTGTAATCTTAGGAATGCAGGTTTGTAGGCAAGATACGTAGCACATAAGGTTACGTAACTCTAGGCTTACTTCGTCAACATAGAGTAGAGGGTCACGTGCGAACGGCAAGTGGTACAGAGATAAGATTTATTATGGAGAGAGCCGAAGATATGAAGATCTGAATAGCGGATCCCCGAAAGCATGAGACATTCTTAGTTCGCGTAATTGAATGTCAAATATTGGGTAATGGAAAGCTGTGCGAGCCGGCCGCCACGACCGCATCAACCTCGGACCAAATGACAGCTCGCCTCACACGGAGGAGTGAAACGGAAGCGTGTGCAACAGAAGTGAAAGAAACGGAGCAAGTGAAAACGCATTTTTTTAATTAACTGCACATGGCAGTAAACGAATCAATGCTGCAAAAGTCATACCGTCTGTTTTCTTTTTTTTAATTTATAGATGCCGATTTAATTTCATTGAATGAAAGCATGCCAATAAATCCGAGAAGCTAAGTTATTTTCGCCGAATACTGCTATATATACGTTGTTCTTTAGACACATGTCACGTAGCGCGTCTCTTTTCCTAAACTGATCAGAACAAATCATTCGTATTTTTCAGTGCAAACATGTTCTCTGCCGATTTATTCTATTGCATTCCTTCTTCTCAGTGCGCCTGGCAGTTTACAACCGAAAGCCCACAAGCAGATGCGCCAAGGACAACTTTAAAAACGGGCTCGTTCGTTCCTTCATAGAGAAAGCGCAGGCTCTTTGTACGAATACAGTGCTTAAGAACTCGTCTCACCGTATTTATTTGCTCCACTAATGTGCAGTCAATGCAGAAAATAAATAAGAATGAAATTCTTAATGAAAGAGGAGTAAAACTTCTGTTTTTTTTTTTCAAGTACACTGAAGAAAAAGAAAAACAAATGCATTTGTGTTTTATGTCTCGCCAAGACCATCGGACGGGTTCTATTGTCCTTTTCCCACGAGACAAAAACTCGAAATTGCGACGTTTCATTTTTCAAAGACCATTGTTCAGGGAGTGAAAGGAATTAGAATACAAGATCCTATGTGTCTCTTTTTTTTTCATCATTTAGAGAATCGTGATTGTGAATTCAAATTAGTACCTTTTTTGTCTTAGAGGCACCGTCAGCCGCGAGCTCGTCCTCGAACAAGCGCGCACTCAACCCCCCTCTCCACTTGTGCATTCTTTGAAACCGTCTGCTTGCGTGTTCTCGCAGATGTAACCGACTCTGGTGTTCTGTCACATAATTACGGAGTAATTAAGGGGCCCTTAGACATGGAAATAGAACGACCTTTTGCCGTCCTGTGGCTTTATGTCCTCCCACTGAATCCCACTCCATTCTCGAAAGTCACTCATGCACGACATTAAAAAGCACTTGCGCCGTTGAATGTCACCGCAGAAAAAAAAAAAAAAGAAAGGATGGGGAGGCAGCAGCTACAGGCACCGAAAATGGGAAAACATGCGTACGAAAGTTGGAGAGATTTCTTTAATACGACTGCCCCCCCCCCCCCCCCCCGTAAAAGCTCGTTCTGGGTGAACACCATAAAATATACCGAAAAAAATAATTAAGACTGCCAGAGGGCGAGTACTTGGAAAGCAAGATTCTCGAGCTTTGCTCGTTTCTCCCCCCCACACCCCACACACACAATTTCTTTTTATTTGTCTTGCGCTTTTCCTCTTTTCTTCTTATCATGTCTTTCTTTGTCTTTCTGTTTGATCTTATCTCTACGCGTCCCTTTCTACTCTGACAAGTCGCAGTAACGGCTCGCTTTTTTTTCTTGCTTTAATTTTTTTTTTTGTCCGCGTCTCTCTCTACGGACAGTCCATTCGAAATGAACGCAGTTAACGTAAAGGCAAAGGACAAAAAGGACTGAGACAGCGAGAGAAAGAGAGCGAGCTAAGGAAATCAAGAAACAGAACGTGCACTTCTCGTCTCTGCCACGCGAGTACCTCGGCGTACAATTCCCGGAAAACTCGGGGATTTCCAGCGGGCAGGGAAGTGGATTGTTTGTCTCGCCCACGCTTCTCGTTCCGGTGTCGCCGGGGCCACCGTCCCCTCGCGGCTCTCCTCATTTCCCTGACCCAGTGCGACGTGAAAGCGTTTTAATCGCGTTGCCACGTTCCGATGCTCGCTCCCTACGCGCGCCACTGCGGCCCGGTATAGTCTGCGCGCACTTTAGAGGGAGCGAAATCGCGCGAGAAATAAAACGGCCGCGAGCTGCTGGCTCTCTCGGGGCAGAGAGAGAGAGACAAAAGAAAGTGAGCAGTTGTGAAATTACGTTCCGCCTCTGGTAGCCCTTTTCTTCTTCTTTTAAAAGTCGTTCCTGCGAATGCTCAACAAAGCGTAAATAAAGCTTTTGTCGTTTAGGAACAATTACCGAGTAATTTTTATCCCATTTTCCCGGATGGTGCGCGCCGTTACGGAAATTGCGAGGGAATAATTGCCGAAGAAAGAAGAAAAGGAAAGATACGGTACGGATAACGAGAGATACAAGATGAAAATGAAAGAGCGCGAGAGAAGGAGGGGAAAAAAAATGAGCAGGACTTCTAATCCCTTTGCCAGCCAGAGCCACACGGGGTGATTAGAAAAGCGTTAACTTCTTCGGTCGCTAAGTGCTCGCTGCCCACAGTCCTGCGAAGCTCCCCAGCCTCGTTAATCACAGCCCGCCGCGATTTGCGACGGGTAAACAGATTGTGACACTTCATATTGAAATTTGTCCGCGAGTGTCACGCAGCTGCGCCTACTTAATCGTGACAAGGGCTGCCGGCGCAGGAAAACGGAAAAGCGCGGCCACCTTTCTTGTCGCTTCCCGTCGCGAAGCGGATGCCAGCCTTGATGTTTTCTATCTCCGTCTTAGGCGGAAGTAGGCAAGAAGGAAAGAGGGAGCTACGTTTGCACGGCATCCTGGATGTCGAAAGAACTCGCTGGAGGGCTCACCCGTTTCATCGTGCGGTAAAAAGTTACCAGTGACAGCTTGATGCTTTGGGCATTCTCGGGTCATTATGCATATATAGTAAGTACACGCAAGCAACGTTACGCGTATGCCGCTTTACACATCACAGTGGCTTTCTAACTCAATGTAATGTTACTAATGAAGGGGCGAAAGAAACGAAGTTGAGAGGCGCGATATCTTCTGGAACAGATTTTGACTACACGCGATCTGTGAATATACTGCATGCGTAATCATGTGTGCTTTATGTATTTAGGACCGACGTGGAACGTATTGTTTTCACTCTGGAGGGCTATATGAGAAACCCCAAGTAGTGGCCATTCTATAGCTGGCATGAATCGCGTCATCGATGACGCAACGCTCCTTGTTGCGTGTGAGCGTGCGCACTTAGTACAGCGGCCTCTGAAGTACGATCCCTTCGAGAGATCTTTTAGCACTAACGCTGAAAGGCTGGGATGTGGATCGAACACAAATAGTTTAACAGAAATATTTTGTGTTTGCCGCAGTCGATGGCGGCCCAAGGAACATAGGCTCCTTCGTACAGCGCTCAGCCGAAGAAAAACAGTGTCAGGGAACTGTTTGATCGATGCTGCTTTTTCTGTAACCCCTGTGCTTCTACTACTTTCTTTATTGTCGATATTATGACGGCCTTAAGTGTACAAAAGAAAAGTGGGCCGTTTTGGGCTTGTTCGAGAGTAAAGGGTGTTTGTTGGACCCAATTGATCTGGTTCCGTTTACCAAACATACAATAAGAACTAATGGTGGCTGAGAGAGCATTGCCAGACGGTATATCTGACGCCTCGCCTCTTCATACTACCCATTGTATCATGTACCAGTGCAGGAGGCAGACCTGTAACACCTTCTGTGAACATGCCCTAGGCTGCAAATCGTCCGTCGACGTCATCTGCACAATGTGGGTCGTCATCCCAACCGGTTGGCAGAGTTGCTCAACTGGATTCCTGGACCACATTTACGCTCTTCTTTTTTTCACTTTATGTGGGAGACTGGGTTTCACAATTGCGGGTAGCAATAATTTTAATGCCAAAGTGCCGCCTAACGTTAAATAAAAAGAAAGATCTGTTTCTTGCTGACAGTGAGCGCTCCCAGTGCTTTTACAAGATGGCCGACTTGCAACCCATAAGTATATGTTTCCAAGGCTTTTCTTTCGTTTTCCCTGACAAGTGAATTGGTTACTGGGCTCAAGCTGCATCGCTCTATCTTACCACTGTTCTTTCCCGCTAGTTTCATCGGCACCGCCGGCTATTTCTAGGCCACAAGCATCAATGCTGGAATACTAGCTTTTGCACTTTCTCGACCCTAACTTGCGACTTCGCTTGCCACCTGGACGTCGCGAAACAACTCTATTGTGTAGCACGTGGTTGGGCGTCGCATTTAAAAATGCCTATGAATTCCTAATAGGAATGGCCAACAGTGCGGTGTGAAATTGGTGTGTGTGTGGGGGGGGGGGGGGGGGTTGGAGTGGCAATGAGACTCTAGAGCAGCTTCTGTGTCACTGCCCACCCTTTGACACTCAACGACGCACTCTACAAGGTATGCTCAGCCTTTTAGGTAGTATAGCGCACTCGGAGGAGAAGATCCTGGGACCATGGCCGATGCATTCTTGCATGCAAAAGAACTCAAAAGCCCTTCTGAACTTGTTGAACACTAGTAGACTCTACGAACGCTTCCGACAGCAGACATTCCCCTACAAATGTGTTCACGACGACTGAGTCTTAATTATATTTCTTTTCTTTCGTTCTTACCTATTCTTTCCCTTTCCCCCCCCCCAAGTCTAGGGCAGCCAATCGGGTACGTCCTCGGTTAACCTACCTAACTTTCCCTCTTCATTTATCTCTCTGCTGCGAAAAAAAAGAAAGACATGCTGAACTAGGAAGCGAGGGGGCAGTAGGAAAATCTCGGTATCCTACTGACAGCGCACCAAAGTGTGAATGACGCAAGGCGAAATAGAAAGAATAAGTGAGCTGCCATGTCATAGTTCATAGTAATAGTTCAATAACAGATGCAGGTGTGGAAACATGGACAAACACAGCTTGGTCAACACAGGAACAGGCTCAGCTGAAAATTACCGCGTTGAATTCCTGCAGAACGAAAGTGATACAAGTAGTTACCAAAAGGTACGGCTATTTTATGGAAAGAGGTGCAACAGACAAAAGTTATCAAGAAACAAATTACCCAGATCCAAGGCACATGTTCGAACCTACATGTGAAGCGAAGCTTTAACGAAGTAGTTAATTAAGTGCTTTAGAACTAATGGTGATATGTACAATTGTGTTTCCTTTCAACCTGTGCAACGGATATAAACTCATGCAATGTTTATGCTTATCCACCACGCGGGTCACAACTTTACTCTCAGGCAATTTTTGGTGTTCATGCACGACAGCACTCACAAGCCATGCCGAAATGCAAGCACCAAGTCAGGCGGATGTGCTGTGTGAGATGCCTAGACAGCGATGTTACAAGAACTAAGACACACACAGAGAGAAAGAGAGAGAGAGAAAGAGAGAGGAAAGACAGGGAGGTTAACCAGAGGCGAGTTTCTGGTTTGCTACCCTGCACTGGGCTGGGGGATAGGCGACGTATGCATGTTTATGGTACAGGCAAGTACGACACATATCTAGCTGCATTTAAAGATTCTGTAGACCTTGTAACACAGCAGCGCATACCTATTCTGGAGAATTGGCCAAGAATAGACCCCCACCCAATGCCACATACTGCACGGCCAAATCAAGAAAATCAACGAGCTAAAAAGTTCCGCTGAATATAATGCGCCATCCCAATAACATGTCAGTGTGCTTTAGAGATATCCGTGATCCGAGATCTTATGTTCACGTTTTATATAGGATTCTTTTTTTTCTTTTACGCAGAACAAAGGTGCGCTTACTCGCGCTACATTGTCGGTCAGCCTACAGAGTTTGTATAAGCCCGATAGCTAGTGCATGTAATCGGTGCACAATTATACGCGCGGTATAGATGTTTACAAATATATCCACCGAGATACCAACCGATCCACAAGCAGCAGCGATGCCAAACCCGGGAAGGCAAAGAACGGTAGCTTCGCTTAAAAAAAATGGGGGGGGGGGGGGGGGGGGGAACCTGGTGCCGATATTTTTTCGAGGAAACCGCGAGCACCTATGAAAGTGATTGTCATATTCTTCGATGTAAGCAGCGGTGATTTTGTTGTTTGTCACTGTCCTCAAGGATCACCTGGCTTTACAAGCTCCATTCGCGCAATCAGGATCTTTTAACTCGTGGCAGGAGCAATCATAAAACAGCTTCGAATTCAATGACAGAATAAAACAGTAGAACAATTATTCACCATTTCCAATTACCTTGCTGTCAAATGCTCTCGCATGTTAGTTGCTTCCACGAGCGTCACAATACTGCGAGTGTGAAGCCTTATCCACAAGATCGTAGTGCTGGCTTATTTGAGCTTTGAAAGCGCCAAGAGAATTGAAAGTTCATTAATATCTTTTACAGGGCTACGCAATAATATTTGACTTCGGTATATACTATTCCTGTGCTATTTTCCAAGACACAATTGTAGAATATGGAACTTCTCCTGTCTGGCCCTAGGCTCACGCCAGGGGCGTAGCCAGGGGGGGGGCTTATGGGGCTTCAGCCCCCCCCGAAATTTTGTCGTGCTGTCCATGCACCGCCGACCAAAGCGACCACCGGCGCCGGAAATCACTCTGGATTTTGTCTAGAATGTCTTTTTGGCGCTCGAAAAGACATTTAACAGCGAAGATTGCAAACTCGGGCTGGATTTCGTGGCAACGCCCATACACCGCGAGTCATAACGTCAAGCAGTCTCATCCGAGCACAAAGTTTCAAGGGCGCTTTGATGGTGAGCGGGCTCGCCGCGGCATCTCACTGAGGCCACGGAATCTATGGAGCGCATGGATATCAATTGCGAAACTTTATGGGTATAAATGTCATAAGCTCTTGATGTGAAAGGTGCATTGACATTTCCAAAGTTGTGCTTTAGATTTTCAATTGCGGAACCTTGTGGGTTTAATGTTGTTATAAACATTTGACGCCAAAGGTCTATTCACTTTTCTAAAGTCTTACATCGGAACATACAACGAGACAAGCCAAATCAACACACTAGCAGACGAGTTGACAAAGCAGGCAGCGAGGTCCAATGAGACGAAGCGTTGCGGTGGTTCATTTGTGTCGTCATGTCACATAAAAAGGTATCAACATTTTTTTAACCTACGCCAGAACATCCATGTCAAGACACTAAAACCAGCCAAAGTAACTACGTTCTTATTTATTTTTTCTTCTTTGACTTTTATTCGCGAGGACACATTGAGCCTCTTCAATTTTTTTTTGTTCTCGCTACCCTACCCGCGGGCTGCCAGAGCCAGCCAGAGTGCATACGTTTTTCCCGTATGGCCCCGACCACCGTGCGGTGCACTTTGGTGCGCGTTCGGTTTGCTCTGGCCGAGTGGAGTTTCACCGGACAGAGTTTTGGACGCTTTCTGGCTAGCAGACGAGAAAAAAAAAAGAACAATGGTTGCTCGCCGCCATCACTTTGGGGACTCGAAGGATTGCACCGCATTCCTTGAGCGGAACCTTTCCGGAAAGTCTTGTTTCGCAGCTGTAGCATACTGAGCAGTATGCGTATGGTTCTCAGTGGACCAAGCGTCTCATGTTTTCCTTCGTAGCCCCATTAGGTGCCCGAAATAGGCATTCGATTCTGGCCAACATACTTTCCTATGCGTTTTTTTTT
This sequence comes from Dermacentor albipictus, assembly GCF_038994185.2. Lineage (NCBI taxonomy): Eukaryota > Metazoa > Arthropoda > Arachnida > Ixodida > Ixodidae > Dermacentor > Dermacentor albipictus. Next base: position 75,126,484 of record NC_091821.1, read on the forward strand.
TTCATTTCGGTGCCTCCGCCTCACAGAAAAAAAAATACATTGTTGCGGCGCAGCGAATTGTCGCATGGTGAAAGTTCGATTTTGATACTTCTTTTGCGGAAAGTAATGGGCGACGGGACGCTTCATTTGCCGGATACGTTTATCATATTATTGCGAAAGCAATTATATGGACACTCCAGGCGCATTTCTGCCATCGCCCTCATGTTTCGTATAAAGTCCAAGGGTGATAACATCGTGACCACGCGCTGCATGCTGTATGTGCGAGTGAAAGCGTAGGAGGGGAGGTGGAATGGGTGAGCCGACGATGGTGGCTCAGTCTTGTGTGCGCAAAGGAGAAAAGCGGGGAGCAAGCGCGCCGCCTTCCGTCGCGCGCAATACATCGGGGGGAGTGGATGGAATGGGGGCGGAATCTAGGATTCTGTGAACCTATGATTGTGCAACATGTTTATTTGCCTTGTTTGACGCATTATATACAGTTCTTCTTACATACATAGACTCATTGGAGACTTATACGTATACTTAAATATATTGTTGCGATGTTTTGTGTATACATGCAGTGAACTTTGTTTCCAGTGACACTTCTTTGTCCTTTATCAAGCCGTATTTCCGCATTTGCATATCCCATTGTATCTTTGCATTTCTAATGTACGAGGGCGAGTCAAATGAAAGTGAGCCTACCCTAACCGCTCAATAATGGTTCGGTTCATTATCTGCGAGGCATGCGCGTAGGAGAACGGCATGTCTCATTTACAAAAGTGACACGCAGGTGTGAAGATAAATGTTCTTTAATGCTCTCATACACTGGGTTGAATATGGTTGCGTCACATAATGGACACTTCAAAAGTTGAACAGCTCGGTGTCGCGAAGTTTTCGACAGCTGACGGTGTTTCCAAAACAGAAATTAATCACCATATGACTGCCGTGTACGTTGAACACTGCATTTCATTGACCACTGTGAAGCGATGGAGCAAACGGTTCAAAGGACGTTGCAAGGACATTCCAAGACCGGGCCAAAACCATCGTGCAATCACCCCCCACACAATTTCAAAGGTTCATGAGCTGCTGAAACAAGAACGGAGGATAAGCATCGATGAACTGGCAGACCGTCTGAACATCAGTCACGGTTCGGTTCACGCCATAATTCATGAGCTTCTCGGTTATCGGCTCTTTGGTGCGCAAAGGATCCCCAAGATTTTTATCCGTCGCGAGAAGACGGAGAAGTTTCGCGCTGCCTTGACTCATCTGATCGGGTATAACAATGAGCATGACGACTTCTTGTTTGCAACTGTGATCGGGGACGAACCTTGGTGCCACTACTACGAGCCTGAAACACGACGGCAAAGCTTACAGTGGAAACATTCGAATTTACCACGCCCAAAGAACGTAAAGGCCATCATTTCCACTGGAAAGGTGTTGTTGACTTTTTTTTCGATCGACAGGGTCCATTACTGATAGAATTTGCTAAATCTTGAGAGGCTATCAATTGTTTCCGATATTGTGAAACGCCAGAACGGCAGCGTGTCGCAATCAAGAACGAACAACGTGGAAAATTGACGAATTGGTTCATCTTGCTCCACGACAATGCCTGTCCCCACGTCGCTTATGTGGTTAATACAAAACTGGCAAATTTCAAGTGGGAAACGCTGCAACATCCGCCATACAGCTCAAACCTGTCACCTTGCGACTTCTACATTTTGGGGCAACCGAAAAAACAGCTCAAGGGAACCAGATACAGACTTTTTGAAGCAGCAACCCAAGGAGTTTTTTAAGACGGGAATCACGCAACTCGTTAGCCAATAGGACAAATGTCTAAATTATCATGAAGACTAGTTTTAAATAAAGTACCCCGTTGTTGGCTCATTCATTTGACTTGCCCTCATATATCTTGCAGAACTCCTGCTTTTTATACGCGCTCTCTGTCGCGACTATAACTTCGGTGCAATTACTCACGATACACGACAAGGGACAGCTACTCCTGCGTAATACATTGAAACAAACGACAGCGTCATTGAGATTTTTCACTGGCCATTGCATATATACAAGAATGTAAGCACGGTTCTTGAATGACAAAGTTTCATTAACATATTTGTCCTCAACTTGTTCAGTTCATTGCCTTTTAATTTTTCATATCAGCGGCAGGCACTGCTTTTCTGGTTTCGAACTGATATAGTTCTAAAGTTCGTGTGATATTTTCTTTACTTAATAAATAGACAAAAAACATGGAAGCATTGACGTCAGTTATGTTGGGCACAATCTTTGGCACATACGAGTATAATATTTTATGAAAAAATACATATTTTACTTGTATTTACAGTGCGTAGCTTTCAAGAATTCGTTTGCAGCATCTTTGGCAATGACAATGCAGTTATTATTCATGTATTTGATCCCTCGATAAATTGTTTAAGAGGAAGCTTTAGCTCGGGCCTAATCCGACGCGGCCTATTCAAATACTTGTAAAATGCAGAAACGCTTTTTAGTGTCTGTTGGAAACAGAACTTCGAGTTAGGGCCTAAATTTTGTTTGAAATATTTTGGAAAATTCGAAAGTTGGAAAAAATAGAAGCACGACAGCATATATATATATCTATATAAAATAAAATAAAATTTTATATATATAAAGTTTATATATAAAATAGAAGCACGATATATATATATATATATATATATATATATATATATATATTGGGCCAGTGACGTAGCCCCCCCCGAAGAAAATTTCTGGCTACGCCACTGGCTCACGCACGCAAAGTCCAAACAACACGTAGGCTTGCCGGCGTGCGAAAGCTCGCGGAGGCGCGCCTTGCGTTTGCCGCGCCTTACGAGGACTGGTGGCTGGCGTCTGCAAAAGACCCGCGCCAGAGCGCGGCCACTTGGCTCGCCGATAAGATATTTTGACAGACATCGTGTCGTACTTTGTTGTGAACAGTGCTTCAAAACGCTGAAATATCGACAAACGCAATTGTTTTATCTTTAGAGCTGCTATAGACCGGCGCAAAATGTAAAGAAAAAGCACGCGCTCGCATGGCAGAAATCTGCCTCACTGAGTGTTGATTGTACCGCGCCGTAGCTGCGTAGCCAGGCGGCGCGGAAATGCGAGACAACCAGAGCCCGATATCTGTCTGGATAGTTAATATCTGTGATCGCGCACAGATATCTTGTCCGATGGCCCGATTCGAAAAACGATCTCTAGCACAGAAGCCCAATACTGTAACCATTAAGCCACGAACTTTTGCTTAACTTTTTTTTTATTAAATCATGGACGCTTTCCTCGGCAAGCACGTGGAATTAAAATTAAATTATGGGGTTTTACGTGCCAAAACCACTTTCTGATTCTGAGGCACGCCGTAGTGGAGAACTCCGGAAATTTCGACCACCTGGGGATCTTTAACGTGCACCTAAATCTATGTACACGGGTGTTTTCGCCTCCATCGAAATGTGGCCGCCATGGCCGGGATTCGGTCCCGTGACCTCGTGCTCAGCAGCCCAATACCACAGCCACTGAGCAACCACGGCGAGTCGGTAGAATGGAACACATGTAAGTACTTCACGCGTGCAAGCGACGCTTCGTAGCTGCCGCGTGCGCTGTTTCTCGCACCCCGCACGAATTGCCATGCGTGCTGCGTCGCGCCAAAATGTCGCACTCGCGTACATAGTTTGAAGACCGTCCGTCGTCGTCGTCGTCGTCGTCGTCGTCATCGTTGTTGTTGTTGTTGTTGTTGTTGTTGTTGTTGTTGTTGTTGTTGTTGTTGTTGTCGTCGTCGTCGTCGTCGTCGTCGTCGTCGTCGTCGTCGTCGTTGTCGACCATGCAGCTCATGGTTGATAGCCACTATGGCAGATTACCCAATAAATGGGTGGATTCTTCTAAGTAATAACAAGAAATGAACTCTCACGTCTGCAGTAGAGCAAGTGATGCTGAAAGCCGAAATTACGGGTTAAAATGGAAGCAATAACTGTAGGAAGAATCAATAATCAGTAGTTGAAGCGGGAACACAAAAAGAAAGAAAAGGAAATTGTACAAATGTAAGAGGGCATTCGGTTGGGTTCGACTCCTCGAACATTCCTGGAGTGCGGAGCTAAACTTCCCGGTAGCTGAATCCCAGGGTAGAAGCGGTCCAAACGAATTCATCTAAACGCAACACTGTACCTTGCTATGGCTGTGAATGATTCGCCCTTTGGTAGAAATTTCCAGTTATTTATTGATTTAGTTATTTTTCTTAGGGCAAAACTTATCTGCTTGCATTCCGCGTTACAGATACACAGGCGTGCGCAAAGGCAGAATAATCACACTTACGGTATAGGGCAGATGTGCCACAAAGATTCAAGCAGGCGAGAACGAGGGCTGGAACCTGAAAAGAGGTAAAGGGACAAAATTAGTACTTTTTTTTTTTTACTGCGGGTTGAGAGTCGTCATGCAAGTGGTATGCAACGGGACGAATGAATGAACTTGACGAGCCACTCGAAGCCCCTTACTTCTTTCTCATCGCCAATTTCATGGTCTAAATACTTGAAATAAGCAATGACAATTATTGACAGTATAATTTCAAGCATAAGATAGCATTACTGATAACATAAGAAAAATTGATTGCTGTATTTCCTGTACGTACGCAGTGCTCTGAAGGCTTTTACAACTTTAGAGGTAGACCTGCGTACCACAGGCTTATTCCCGAAACAGACATTGCATTTATCGCATCGCTACATTGAGCACGTACCCTTCAGTGTCAATGCTCTAAATAGTTATCTTCGGATCGCGTAGTGCGGACGGAACGACCACGGGAAAAGAAGGATAATACGACACAGTTGCACAAGACGACACAGTGGCGCTCTGTGTCGTCTTGTCCTTCTTGCTTTCTTTCGTTTCGTTCTTTGTTTTGTTTTTTCTCTTTTTGTGGTCGTTCCGTCTGTGCTATACAATCCGCAGATCTTGAACCAACAAGTCCAAATTTATACTATATAATTAGTTAACTTCGAAAGCTCGCACGGCTCGCTCAGGTACTGGGCCCGCATTTACAAAAAAAAAAAAAAAAACTCTTATGCTACATTTGTACGTAAGAACAAAATTACAGCCAATGCCGATGCTGGACATATCATTATGGAAGGCGACCAGCGAACGGCGAGGAGCACTCAGGAACGAAAACCTGCATGAATTCAGCCCCTGAGCTCGTATCCACAAAAAAGTTCTTCCACTAAAATTGTTCGTAATAGGCAATTCCTGCCAGTTACGGTTCTGGGCATATTATTAGCAAATGCTGTCAGCTATTAGCAAAGATCACTTATGAACGATGACATTTGTGAATTAAGCCCCTGGTATTTATCCGTACTTTTTAAGGAAATCGCTTAATGTCGCATCAAATAAAAAAACAAGTATCCAAATGCCACGGTTTTCTATATCTCACCCCGTAAGAAAGACATTCAACGTACCACTTAGAAGTATAATTTAATGATCACTGTATTTTATTCCACGCACTGGATCGAGCTATTAGCACAGAATCGTACGTTGCAGTCGTAGAAGTCACAGCGAAATACTGGTGATCTGACAAAAATGAATACTTATCGTGAGCATCGAACAAAGGTTGCAAAATTAATAATAAATGCCTTCTGTTTCTTCATGAACATCACGGGGATGTTGTCCGGTCAAGCAAACACTTGGTTTAATTATGAAAGATAATGACAGCCAGAGTGTTTCAGAGTCGAGGGGGAAAAAAATCTAGTAAACGGAATCGAAGCGAAAAAAGAGGAAAAAAGAAAGATAGGGAGAGAGAACTGGCGATCGCGTTGGGGGAGCTAATGAGAGTGGTGACGAGCCTAACAGCGCCCTTCCGTTTTCAGCCGGCCATCAAAACTGGCTGCACGTCATGACTTGCGGGGAACCGGATTTCGAAAGCCCGCGCGGGTCGTTTAGCAATCGAGTCGCCCGAGAGAAAGGCGCGGCCGAAGATAAAGCAAACGAAAGCTAACGACGCGTCAACAGCGGCAGATGCTTCCATGGAAACGCGCCGGCACACGTACTTGCGTGTATACGGGATACGCGCCCAGTGGAAGAGGCGTAATGAGTCGGCGGGCGGAGGGCTAAGTGAAAGAAAAAGAGACGCCTCTTCTTCCTCCCCGCTCATCAGGCGTAGAATTCAAATAACCACTGTGTCTGCGCCACCGTTCGCGGCCCGTCGCATTCTGTATACGGCGCGGGCTCCTTATCATAACCGCGCTCGAGCCCTGTGGATTATGGCTCGCGCCGCAGCCATTTGGACGGCGGCGCTCCTGCCGCTATTAGTCGCGCTTCTCTGCCGCTTCGCGGTAGAACGCGCGGCGGACGGGCACACGGGGAGAGGGGGAAAAAGTAATGATAATAAGCGCGAGCAAAGAGCGACGTGCTCAAGAAACCGCTTTGGTCCAGCGAGACCTCGACGATGACAGAGAGTCACCGCGCGGATCATGAGCCCCGTACAGGAGCAGCATCCCGTAACAGCCGCGAAACAGGGCGGCGGGGCCGCCCGCAGGGTTGGCTGCAGCGAACGACGCATCGCGGTGTGTAGCATATAGCTCTGCGCGTTGCCGCGCGTTAATCGCCCCGTATCGCTCACCTGTCTTCCCTGCCACAACAGACAAGGTGGACGCGAAGTTCTACCCCCTCGACCGCTACTTATATGCTGTTATTTCACAGCTCAGTGAACGCACGAACCAGTCCTAACGACTCCGACGACTGCCCGGGGCATCTCTGGTGTCAATGAGAACCAGCGGTGCACTTAACTCAGTCTGAACAGCGCGGACGCCGTCAGAAGCATTGAAACAAGCTGAGGCTTGATTTTCGCCACAAAAGACTACAGCGTTGTAACAGCAGCCCTATAGCCGAGCACATTACGCTTAAATTCCAGAGGCCCGGCATCACCGCCGGTTTCGGGCAATCTGACCTTGGCGGTAAAGAAATGCGCGCGACTACGCAGACGCTCGTCATGTGAAAGCGGCCGCCTTTTACTCACCCAGCGATGAGTCTACCGCAGTCGATCGTTTCCTTGTTTCTTTTCTCGAGCGTCATTTCCAGGAAGCTTCACCGAAACTAGTCATTTACGGTACCCATCAAAGGACATCCAACTGCCGTAACTTTCAAATAGCCACCTTTCGAATGCCGCATATGCGCTGGGTTCCCCACGCTATAATCGCAATTATTGGGCGGGGACGCTACTTTAACCTGTTATCTCTCTCTTCCTCAATTTACATCGTAGGTAGCGCTGAAGAGTCATTACCGCTTTGTGGTAGCGAGATGCCTAAATGATTAGGCTTGCTGGTGAAATACGATGGTCAATTATCATCCATGCCACCGATTATTCTTGCCACCAGCGAAAAGATCAGTAAAGAAATAAACGGCTGCCTTAATTCATACGGGCACGTCTCCAACGATGCAACATAGAGAAATACATTTACCATATTGATTGGCTACGCGTTCGCTGAGGTTCTTGGAGTGGTTATTCAGGCACGAAATTTTGCTCACAAAGAATGTCGGGCCTTATTGGCCGCAACGTTCTTACGTCAAAACTGTTCGTAAGAGAGAATGTTAGCTAATGGCGGGTAGTCGTACATACTTTTAATAGAGGCAGGCCGGGCAATGAAAAACAGCACCAGGGGTAGAAAACGTCGAGTTCGTTTTCCCAGTTACTGGTCGGCCACCTTTGCTAATATTATTTTCAATGCCACAATAATTAGCTGAGGAGTTCGAGTGTAAGAATTTTTTCTGCGAATACAGGCCCCGCTTTGTTAAAGCTGAGCGATGAGATTATATCGCTAGTGTTTCCTCCTATCGCATGCTTTTAGGAAAAGGTACTCCACTTTGATAGTGCTCACAGTTGAACAAGATAGGCGCAGATGACGCTATAATTTGATGCATTTTGACCTGGTTAAGTTCCTGTAATTTTGGAAGAATAGCAACGCCGAATTGATTAGTGAGTCGGATGAACATAGGCGTCTCGCAAAACAATGCGCGATGAATTCTGTCGTCGTTGACAAGCGCTTTGGCATCCCAGTGAGCACAGTCATAGATAGAACTTACTACTCGCGCTATTCAACCGGCGAAAGCACCCTGTAAGAGCCCGAATTCCGCAGACAGAGTAACTCTGTGCTCCACATCGTGTTTCCTTTGTTTCTCCAAAGGGAAACGCAAATGTCCGCGCTCGTAAACGGGCATTTGCACACGGAGACAAATAAAAAAGCACATTTGTCTACACGTACAGAGGCAAGAACTGCGCGTGCCTTAGCTAAGCACCCTGACAGATACATTCTCTCTCCCGTTCTCTCATTCCCTCTCTCTTGCATACGCAACCACACACTCACGCATGAATGCACGCGCTCGCACGACAAAGCTTGAAACAGTCTCTAAAGAGGATGCAAGCGGAAAGAGCAAACAGCCTGGCCGCCTTAACCCGCTTCACAGAAGAAACGAAACAAACGCAGCCTGACGCGAAGCGCATATCCGCGCTGCCCGTCCGGGAGAGCGCCACCAATTTCGCGGCGCCGCCGTTTTATATCCCGCAGTCTAGAATTACCGGCGCTGCGGCGGGAGAGCCGTCGGGCCGCCCGGGCGCTCCTGATAGAAACACGCCCATCTCGAGAGAAGGAAGCGTCTTTCCGAGCAAAGCAAGCCTTGTCACGCACATCCGAGGCCCGGGCCCATTATCAAAATCCATCCGGAAAGCGCGCCATTGCGTGCGCCCATCGCGCCGCTCGGGCATAGAAGCGGCGGCTGCAGCGGGCTCTTGCTGTTCGTCCTGGCCGGTGAGCGCTCGCTGCTGCCGAGCAGCGGCGCGGACCCGCGCGGTTGCGCGCGCGCAGCAACGGGAAAGGGAGCGCTCCGCGAGAGCTGCTGCACCTGCCATCGTTCCTGCAGGGCCGTTCGCACATGCGGCTAATGTGCCGCCGTGTTGGGCCGCCCGCAGGCTCGCGCCAAACGGCACGGTAACAGATGCGCACGCAGGGGGCGTGCCCAGCGTGTTATATTTGAACGCTTGCTTAGTTGAAGGAAAACCACGGCGCGGGTGCCTCACCCGGCCCGCGCCATTTTATGGCGGGCCCAAAGAGCGCAAACCGAAGTTTCCCGAACCATCGTGCCTGAATACGCCTCTAAATTAAATGAATATTCATAAAACGCGTCGGTCTATGGTCTAAACATTTGTGTCCCCAGAGCTTTGGATAGCACGTTCATTGCGCGAGTCTCGCGTGCATCAAGAATGCCACGAGAGGTTGTGCGAAAACTGAATAGTTCGCCCGCTCTCAAGGTTTCATCTGTCGCTTCTGTCGCGTATGTGCAGGTCAGCATGCACGAATATCGTAACGTCTAGCTCTCCATTACTCTCGATGCATCAGTTACAAAAATAATTGTTACAGTTATTGATATTCCCTTTTCTGGACCATCATTATATGCCTTGCGACGTTAAGCAGCTCACAAAGTGCGGATAAATAAGTACGTATTGCGCTATAGAGTGTATCGTAAATTTATTCATGAAGAGACTTGGAAGAGAACTGGAGAGGTTTGCCTAGTGGCACGCTTAGCATAGCGCCCCAGGTAAATGTGGCGATAAATGATGCGATGACGTAACTGATGACAATTACCTATGTCAATTATGCCACATCTTTCGCACGAACAAAATGGTTCACCGGTCAGTCGTAGCGACAGTGATTGACTGTGTGCCTGATTAAAGCAGGCAAATCATTTGATTATCTAAATGCAGTTGAAGTTTCACGTCTGTGGCGCGCCGAAGGTTCGTAGCCTCCTAGATGATGATGATGATGATGATGATGATTGTCTTCATGTGAAAGTTGGAGACTGCAGTTTTTTAGCTTCTTTTGGAGGCATGATGTCCTATGCCCCGCTCGCTCGTGCTGACCCTCGCCGCCCCCTCCCCCCCCCCCTTTTTTTTTCGACTCGTAGTTTTCCCTGAAAGTGAAACTGTTCAACAAATAGGCACTCTACTGGCAACTCCAGAATCCGTTACTAGCGCTGGCAACACTGTAAAAATAAACAAAGATGGCTACGACATCTAGGTTAAGGGCGGCTCTTTCGCTTAGTGCTGTGCTAAAGTTTTCTCGTTCGTGGCGTGTAATCGACGTGTTTCGTCAAAGCCGAAAGGGTCCTTGCTGCCGATTACCTTATTCTGATCGGTCTCAAGAATTTCTGCGATGAAACGGCAGAAATCGTTGCGCTGTGCGTGTAAACGTCAGGCCTGCCTAGCGAGCCGAATCAGTCTTTTTTGAAGACAAAGAGTATTTCATGCGAGTCAAAGGTTGAGAAAGGGAAGTGTTTGTGCGTGCCGGGCCTCTGAAAGGTGGAAGCTCTTGTCCGCGGCGTTTCTCCACTGCTACAGGTACGACACTTGTCTGTTTTAAACCTTCATATAGGCATCTCCGCACTGTGACTCGTGTTGCAGATAAATGACAAGCATCCGACAATATATAGGCACGTAACGTCTGTCGCTTATCCGTGTGACAAGGTAGTCTGCGTATGATGACTTGTGCTTGTTCGTGCTCGCCGTACGCAGTGTTCGAGGTATACAGGGTCCAGGCTTGTGAACAGACCAGATATCCGCCGCCCGTAGGAATTATCAAAGCCCGGTGAAACGTGACAAGTGAATAACAACCAATCGGACTAAGTTGAGTTTCTTCCAATAGGTTTACGAAATTTAGCGAGGGTTGTCTTTGAGCAATGCCACTTGTATTAGTGTAAATACATTACTTGGATACGAACCGAAGCAGTTGCAAATGAATTTGAATGCATGCACAATGTCGGGAAACCAATTAGCGGTCCTGCGGCCAGGCCGAATGCTCGAAACATGGAACGGCGGTGTTTGCAGTTGCTTCTGAATTTCTTGCGAACAAATACACTGACAACTCACCGCGCTGAATGAGAAAACAGCATTTCCTCTTTACACCGCTAAACTAAAGCACGCTAACTAAAGCATGCTATCAAAAAGATATGTCGCCTCACGGCATAACATGTGTCATGATCAACTTCAGACCTTCCGAGCCAGTTATCGTTCCTGCTATCAGTGCCTGCGGACAAAAGTACTTTAACTAGAATATTCCTGCTGATTAAAGCTTTAGTAATACTGATTTTGGGGCATAAAACTAAACTTGCCACACCAAATAAAGCTTAAGTGTACATCACTAGAGAGCGAAAGGTTGCATAGAAAGGCAGGTAGGTTAACCAGAAGTAGTTCGGGTAATTTATGAAAGCGCCTGCCTAAAAAGGCACACTCCGCGACTCGAAACACCATCAACATGTTTACAATATAAAGAAACAAAGGAATGGTTTACCCGCCGGGAAAAAGAAGCAGTCCCGAGTGAAGTGTTTACAACAAACCACCCTATGGTGTCAGTCCCCTTTTTCCCCAAGCCCAAGTATCTTATCCATGTGGCTCTCCGTTGCGCGGGATCGGCTACTTTCGGGAAACGATGAAATGATGAATTGCTGTCTTGCCACCGCGTTGACACGCATGATGGTACAAAGCAAAATTCTTTCGACAATTGTTTTTTTTTTTCCTCTGTCTTTCTTTTTCGGGCTTGTGCGTGGCAGCATCACAACCATTTGGGAACTACGAGGCAAGGTTGCAACGCACGCTGTAATGTGAGAACCTATACGGCTGAACCTAAACCGGCTGGTTCTCGGCGCGGACGCGAGGGGACGAGCATTTAGTTCGAGTCACGAAATGCTTATTCCATTCTAGTTAAAGATGAGTCCGTAATAACTGGCTTACAGTGTTACGTAGCATACTGCTGGTGCATCATGTCGTTATTACATCCCAGCAAAGGGAAGGCTAGCGTTCACATACAAGAAATATTCCCCTTTCAGATCATCAAAGCGAATATTTGAATAAAAGCAAGTCAATTTTAGCTAAAGAGACAGGGAGAAACCTGCAGGGACGTGCAACCAGACGCACATCCGGTGATAACCGAAGTGCGTCTGGGTGTGCGTAACGGAAGTGATAACGGAAAGAACTGTAGGTCAAACAGGCTGAGCCAGGTTGGCTACACTGTGCTGGGAAAGGGGCAAAGGCGACTGAAAAAAGAGTAGAAGGAGAGGAGTTCCCCGCACGCATCAACAACACACGCTGAAGCCTTAACCGTTCACTCCGTCAGAAGCAGTCCTATACTATAGGCTGGTGCATGCATGTCAAGAAACGCGGCAGCGTCGTTGTGACTTTGAACATCGCAGACGCACGAAACAGTAGCTCCAATATCTAATTTCCTTAAATGTTGTCCAATTTCCTTAAAGCGGTCCCTAGGGCAAGCCTCCTATCTTCGTACGACGGTCAGTCACACAACAGCGGCACGTCCGGAGTTCCCGCTACGGGTGGACACTTATATCAGTCGATTTCAGTAACTGCAGCAATGCATGCGCCTCTTTTTATTGATGGCGTCGCATGTGGCCGCGATTCAAATACCTTCGTCATCTAACTTAAGTCTACACGTCCTAACGTGATCCAAAGTAGAAGGTCGTAGTAGTAGTGGCAGGTCGTAAAGGCAGGGGACAGATGCAGAGAAGCAACGCGAGCGGGCTAGGTGTGTAAGGCGCGAACAGGAAAACAATGACAGGAAAAGGAACGGACGAGCTCAAGCGGTACTCTCAGCTAGTGCTTGTGTTGTAGCGATAGCTGGCTACCCGTACTACACCTGCAGCCTTCGTTGAAATAAGCTGCAGTTGAAAGTAGTAGCTAGCGCTTATGTTAGCGCCGGTCTTACAATATGAAGTGTTTCTCCGGGACATTACGACTTCTCAGTTTTAAAAACGTGGTATACTGCTGCGGGGTTCAGCACTGGCTTTTGTAAAATCAGTCGTTTTTTCATAACACATATAGTGTTTGCGCCACCCTAGGGACACTTTTTTCTTTCTCGTCTGTTTTCATTAAAACCTCCGAGAAACCGCAACTATTGAACATTACGTAATCATTACTTAACAACTTACTGGGTTCACTATTTATTTCTCATCAAAGGTGACGTCATTATCACTGGCACAGAGCGTTGCGCAACTTAACGCTATGGTCTATAACGTGAATACTGCATCCTCCGAGCTTGACAGCTGAACGCTGTCAAGGCAAACGAGGCAATAATAGATGAGAGAACGCTCACTTTGCCACCCTTGCGCGCGTGCTGCTCATTTCCCTCGCTCGTAACTAACTCGCGCATGGCAGAAAAAGAAAGAAAGCCAGAGCACAGTGTGCACGAAGTGGCGTATAGCCGTCTCTGAATCTGCGCGCGGGACCTGAAGCACGCACGAGTCATCGCGGTTGATGCAGCGCCTCACGGCTGTCCGCCTCGAGGCCGGCACGCACAGAACCCTCTCAGTCATCCTTTCTACTTGACATCCACGCGTGGGAACGCGGGGTTCGCCACTGAGGCCGCCTTCATTGGCGAAGCCTCGTGCTCGGTGCCGAGCGCGGGCTCCGTGTGCCGACGCACGAAGGCAGCCGCCGCTCGATCTTTCTTCCTTTTCTTTTTTTTTTTTTTGTTTGCGGCCAAACAACTCCAGCTCGCGTGCTGGCACCTTGTAATTCTTTGCCGTATATAGACAGCGCGCATCCATCCTGACGCCATCGCTCGAGCTTCGAACGCCTTGCACGCGGCGCGTGCAAGCGCTCGCGTTGGCCTCCTCCTCCCTTAAGGAACGGTTATCGCGCGCCCGGCTAATCCATTGTGCAGCGCTGGTAATCTTCCGTGGCACTGTTATTACGGTCTTCTTCGAAATGCGGCGCGCATAAAAGCAAAAACAGAACGCTAATGAGCAAAGCACAAGAACCGGAGAGAGAAACACGTTGTTGCGCACAAACTGCTGCACTTCCCGCGGAGCCTTATACTGACACGAAGGCGGGCACTGCGATGCGCAGTGTCGTGTGTGAACGTTGCTTACTTATTGATTTCGTTCCATTGTTATTATTATTATTATTATTATTATTATTATTATTATTATTATTATTATTATTATTATTATTATTATTATTATTATTATTATTATTATTATTATTATTATTATTATTATTATTATTATTATTATTATTATTATTACCACCCACCATGGTGGTTTGATAAAAACGTTCCCCTGCGGAGCACGAAATTGCGGGTTCGTGTCCTATAAGCGGCGGCCGCATTTTGACGGGGCGAAATGCAAAAAATGCTCGTGTACCGCAGATTTGGATGCATATTAAAGGACCTCAGGTGTTTTTATCATTATTATTATTGTCGAATGAATTCTTCTGAACACACATCAGTGAGTACATTTACGTAAAGCAGATGGCCAAGTGAAAAGACACTGTCGCCACAATCTGTCTCCCGATCCCTTCGCACAATAGGAAAAAAAGAAGTAACAACAGCAACTCTCCTGCCCTGCATCATTCCAACGAGTTTGGGGAAGCAAACCGCACGTGAGCTTCTGATTAGCCTTTGTTCCATTCCCTATTTATGTCTCTGTCCGAGCCTCTCGAAGAATGACGAATGTCGATAGGTAATGCGCTGCTATGTCCCTCCTCTGATAACTAGTGGTTAAACCAGTATAACAGTAATGCCAAACTAAACGAGAAAGCAAGTATTACATGCTTTTCCTGAACACTCAACGCTAATTTCTTTTTCTGACTTTATATGCTATATAGGAAAGTGAAGTAAGGTTACTGCGTAAGCTACAGGGACCGAATTCTCAGAACTTATCGTTCGTAATTGCTCTTTGCCATTGGCTGGACGCCTTCGCTAATATAATGTTCAGCATCATGCATAGCTGAGATTTTCTCTTACGAACAATATTCTAGCGTAAGAGTGATGTGTAAATACGGGCCCAAAGAAGCTATCAGTCCTAAGCTTACTTGGTTGATAAATTTCTGCCTCGTACCAGTTTGAGTGACATAAACACGTCCATTCTCCCTTTGACAAGTTACAAGTCTATATTGCGCGAAAGTATGGCGTGACCTCTTTCCGAGAAAATCGTTTATCAAAAGGCAAAGTTTAACCAGTGGCGGTGTTACGAACTTCCAACCGGTGCCACCAGTGTTACGACATCCAACCGGTGCCGCCAGTGTTACGAACTTGTACCGCTGCACCACTATTACGACTTTGTGGTCCCGTAGCGCTCGTCACCCGTTTCGTGACAGAGCGTTGGTAGCGAAGACTCCGAGCCTGGCGTCGATGAGAATAACAAAAGGGACTTTATACATTATATACAGGTTATCATACAGGACATGAACGGGTCGGCACTGGGGCCGAGTGCTCACAACAAACGCGACTGTTCTCGCACGACGACGTCCGGCGAAAACGCGTGACACATCTCACCCCAGTCGGGAGCGACACTCTCTCCCGGTGGGTTGGCGGATCCTGTTTTTCAGGCAGCGCGACGCTGCTTTTATAATCCCCGAGGAACCATTGTCACTCAAACGGCCCAATACAAAGTCAGCACACGACGGTCGTCCGAGGGGTCCAACCAGCGACCGCGCTGGCCACCCGGTTCAAAGTTCGCGCGCGCGGAGACCTCCAGGCAAAGGGAGGTGCGGCGCCGGGCTGTCTGGCACACGCCGACACGTCCAAACATGCGGCTAGCCGAAACTTCTCCCGCAGGACCCCGCTGCCTGACGGCTCAGCATCTTGACTTGTGAAGGGAGAATTAGGGCGCTCGCAGGATAGATTCTGCATCTTGCAGATTCGGAATCCGGGCTTGTGGTAATGGCACAACAGCGGGAACCGTTATTTTGCTAATTAGTGACGACATTTTGTATTCGTTTGTCCAAGTGAATGAAACCCGTTTGCAAGTAAAAGGTGAGTTAATAGGTCGTAATTGCCTTTTCTAACCTATCATTAGAAGGACAGAATGCTGATGTATATTAATATTTATTTTTTCTTTAACAAGTGAGCGGAGACTTCGATATTATCGCCCGAATTGCTTATTTACAGATCTCTCCGAATGCGACAGGAACGGCCGGTGAAACTTAAAACGCCGTCATAATCTTGTTAACGCAAAAAAAAAAAAATAAACAGTAACTCATCGTCAAACGCCACCGTAAGACGAGTTAGGCACGCAAATATTGTCCAACCTTTTGCAAAAAACATGTGCGGCTTGACTTCTGGTGATCGTGCGTGCACTGCAATGCAACACATACTCGCAGCTGTTTACTGCAGCGCCCAAGGTTTGGCGGCCGGGCGACATAATTGATAAGTTTAGGTGCGATATCTAAAAAAGGCATTGGCGATCCGGTTTGAAATTCCTCGTGCGCCAGCGTTCGCGGACCGCAGAATGTGTTGCATAGGGGAGGATGCGTGGCCCAAAACGCGATTTTCGCCGAGAAAAAAGAAAAGCGCATTTTGCTCGTTTTGTTTACTTCGGATTCCTAGACGCATAATGAAGCTCATCAGCAAGTTTCTTTTTTTTTTTGGAATCCGCGCTGTAGAAAAAACAAAAACAAGAAAATAAATTCGCGTGACAGTGGTATGCCAACCAGAGTGCCCGTGAACGCTGTATTCAAGACGAGGCCGCAGAGAGGGCAGCAAACCAAACATGGAGTGAATGCCAGCGTTTGAAAGCTCGTTTTTTTTTTTCACGCTTTTCAATCGTGGGAGACCTTCCTTCGAGAGTACAGCAGACCACAAAGTTACAACTAGAAAAAATTAAGGACATAATACTGGCAGCGGCGCCCTGGTCTGCGAGCGCAGACAAGGGCGCTGGACTGCCCTAAAGCTCAAACAAAAAAAAGTGAAGATGACTTGAAGCAATGGCCGCAGAGCACGTTCGAATTGAAGAGATGGGCCAAACCTGTCGTTCAGGGCACGTTGATTATTTATTTTTTGGACTTAAAATAAGATTGCCTGTTCTGTAATCTTTGAGTTCATTTTTGTAAGTTTGCACTTTTTGGCCGAGCAAAACTTGTGGGAGAACCATCATTTCCAAACTGCTTCGCCGAAATTTGCTTGCAATGTAGTTTCTGGGCTGAAAATTCGTCAGGAATAAGACGAGGCAATTTTTATATTACTAAATTTCTATAAACAGAAAAAAATATTACAAACTCTACATATATTGACAACAAAAAAGAAATTGAACTTAGCCTCTAAGTGTTCATATCGTTACAGAAATGTAATGAAAAACGCGCGACTGGCCTTATCCTGCACTATAACCATCCTATAGAAGGCACCTAATAACAAATAGTCAGGATGCCGCAATTATTTTCGAAATGATAGTTTTCGTATGGTGCCACGCTTAATTGGTCCCCGTGACAGCCATAGCTTTTTCTTTATCTGATTTGTATTAATGAAATTTATAATATGCACTGAAAACAAGAAGATACATAAGCCTGTAAACTTTCATAGGTAAAGTGCTTATAGCATTCCTGCTCGTTGAAAGCCTCCAATAAGACTTTGTAAATAGCTTTTGTGTTAGTACATTTACGAGATTGTGCGTTTTTATGCGCCTGCGGTTGCTTTTTTTATTATATCGCTCCCTTTCCTTTATTCCTCACCATCTCGCCTGTAGTAGCACGCCAGGCATGTCGCTAGGCTAACCTATGCGGATATCATTAAATTTCTCTCTCTCTCTCTCTTTCTCAATATGGTTATCAACGTTATTGTCCGCACGTGATTAGCACCTAAGGGACTGCGGCTCATGAGCGCATCTTTCGATTATATATATATATATATATATATATATATATATATATATATATATATATATATATATATATAGCCTGCGTCATCAATGTTCCCCCCAGAAAAATAAAAATATATGTTGGATGGCGCTGCAATACCTTAGCGATGTTCTTAGCGTGTGTAGCTCATACCACAGTGCGAGATTAATTTGCGGATTAACGACGCGGCATCAGCTTTTCGATGAAACCTGGGAGACGAATGCGCGGTTGTAAACCTTGCATTCGCAATCGTGTTCATAATAGACGTGAACAGTTTATGGTCACGCTCTACACATCGTACAGAGAAATTCTTTTTCTGCTGCATTCTCATGTTTCCTTTTGCGCCCCCCCCCCTTACAGAACCGATAAAATTCTTCAGACAACGGTGCATTAAAACGGCAAGGCTGTAAGCCAAGAGTGTAACGGTTGCAGGCACAGCCTAGAAATAGCGGCCGCGACCTTCACACCCTAACCTTTGGCCCCGTCTGGCATAAATAAATATGTACGCGGTACCTGCAGCCCGATAGGGCGTTTTCTCGCTTTTCCCTCACATTCGAGAAAACAAGCAAGGTGCAAAACTGGGCCCCGTAAAGATCATTACTACCGTTGCCACACCATTACAGCCTCGCTTCCCTGCTTAGCCTCGGAGACATTTTCACTCCATTCTCGTATTATTCATGAGACTGACGCAAGTCGCATGAGTCATTATATACCGCGCGTGACGATGTGCCAATGCGGTGGCTGGTCACGCAGTCACGCAGAGCGCTGTGGATGAAGCGGAGCAGAGGCAAAAGTTATGAGTGGCACGTTTGGGTACGATAACAACGCACGAATGAACCGTTCTCCAGAAAGGCGCCACTTTTGTTTCCACGGCAAGTTGTTGTCTCCCTGCGATTTCGTCAAGCGCGGCTCTGCGTTTTTGGTTCCCACGGGCCGATGGCGTTATTGCAGGTCGCAAGTGAAATCGCACGAGTGCTTTTTGGTGGATTGGCTTCAATCCTGTCGCAATCGGATTACGCTCAGGGATTATCTAGATTGTTCTTTTTTTTTTCGGGCCATATGCGTGACTCAATGCTGCAAATCCGCCGGAGCCCTATAAATGAGAACATATGCGCCTTTTCTTCTCTTATATTCTTTCTTTTTATTTTCTCAATTGATATCAACTTTGGCAGAGGTGTGCTTTTAACATATGAAGCACTAGGCTGTAAATTCTGTCTCTTATAAGCGATGACTCATTGTGTGACTCATAAAAATACGTCATATTCGCTTTTGATGTTATGCTGTGAGGGATCTTCAGTTCCGTTCTGGTCTCCTCTTTCCTTCTTGGTAGTAACCGAACACACCACTATTCACTAGAACACCATTAATTTATTTGGCGAAGCTTCGCGTTTCCAAACAATTCCAAAGTCATTTCATTATATCGTTGTCTCTCCCGGCTATCCTGCTTTTCGCTCCGGAAAGAATAGTGGTAGAGCTCAAATATCTTGAGTGCGGACTGTTCGAAACACTGTGGTTCCTCATTGCCTTCAAGTCGAGAAACGATTGGAAGTATCTGTGCACTATGGCACGTCGCACTGACAGCTTCGAGTCATCTAGTCTTTAACTGATGACAACTTATTAGAAAACTTTACTGCACAAGTCTTGGTATATATGTACATATCATCGCGCGGGATACTATCCTGTATAATTTTTTTTACACTTGCACTCCCGATATTTCTTCATACGCACATTATGCTGCATGAAGCTGAGACATAGACCGAATGTGCAGCCGATATTGCTTTCCCAAGTAGCGCTACCGCTCCTCTTCATTCACTTACTTCACCTAAAACTCTCACACCAGTAGGAGAAATCCAGCGATCTCCTATAGCACACTTGCCAAAGCGCGAGAGCAGTATCCTGCAGGAAGCGCTTACGTCATCCACTAGAAGTCACTGGGTGGGCACAATTTGGTGTTTAGCGAGCGGTTCCTGACTGGCAAGCGACCGCTAGTCATAATGTACTCTGCGCAGTCAAGACGACCGCTGCAGTGAACGTTAGGCGACGCCCGGTGATATGCTACGCATTTCCATTGCAGTTTCGTTGTAATTTTTTTCTTCTTGTATGACATACTCTTATTCAAGTGTTGACCAACAAGTCATCGGCGCTGGTTGAAAACGTTTCCCAGGATTTGTTGGTCGTCCAGAGTGACAGGGTGGCTGGTACTGCCTTTCTCAGGTGGCTGCCGACAACACTGGTGAAGGTATGCATAGCTTCGAAATTTCAGCGAGAAGCGAACTTACGGAGCTTACGGCCCTTACGGAGCTTATGCTATCCTGCTCCAAAATTTCCATCATAACCTTTAATAAACCTACTTGAATAAACACGCCAAGAAATGTGACCTCATCGTGCATTCGTTATTCCTGCTCCTGGATTTCTTTCTCCTCTCGCAGGAGGCATTGTCCAATTAATAAAGAACCTGTGCGTTTGCGCGCTATTTCTTGCTCGAACACGTAATGGGGGGGGGGGGGGAGGCACAACTTGAAGACAACGCGAAATACAGGCGTACAGACGGTAGTTTCAGTTGGCGCAGACGTTTCTGTAGGAGCTGGGCCAAGCGGTTGTTTCGGGGCACGACGAGGAAACACATGTTTTCATAAGATTATTGTTAATAACATGGCTGCTCCAACTTTTCCTTCCACGACGTCCACGTAGCGCAGACACGAGCAAAAACCACGGCAAATCACCCGCGCGCACAGAAAACAAAAAGACACCACCCAAGAAGCAACAGGGAACCCACCACGGCAGTAGCAGCAGCAGTAGCAGCAGGGAACGGAATCTCCCCCAACATCTTTATGTCGTCTCTCAACTTCCTCATCAAAACGTGCTGTATCGCAGCATTCGTCTGCTCCTTTTTATTTCTATTTCAACTTACTCTTCAAGCTTTCCTAGTATAGAACCAGGCTTTTCTTTTTCTTATTGTCATTTCTTTTTCTCTTCAGCACCCGGTGGTCTTCTCCCGTCTTTTTTTACACATCTCACAGCGTTTCAATCGTTCTCCGTCTAGCTCTTCCATTTCGGCGGGGAGGGAGGAGGCCCTGAGCGCTTCTATTAAGCCCCTCTCTCCCAACCAGGCGTCGGGAGAGCGCAGCCGAGAATCGGCAGTTTCGCCGCCGGACCAACCCCGCTCCTATCAAAGCACCCGCGTACACTACCACTACCTTTGAAATGCGCTTTATATATTCTTTTTCCCGGGCCTCCTTTCCTCTATTTCAACCTTCCTCTGCAACCTATCCAAAGTTTTCCATTAAGCATCCCTCGTTGTGTATTTTGTTCGCTTCTTTCTTTCCTTCTTTTTTTTCTCTTTTTTTTTTACATTCGCGCTACCTATGCATCCATTTCTTCACGGCATGTCGATATCGTCAACCCTGCGTTTTATGCTCGCGCAGTTGCATTTCCCGCCCTGCATCCCGCCTCCTTCTCTCTCTCTCTCTCTCTCTCTCTCTTTACCGACATTGATGGGTACATACAAGAACGCTCACGTTTCTTTTCGGGGAGCCCAGAAATACGCAGTGCATGATACTGCGTTCTGAGCACCGACAGGATTGAATCGCCCCGAAGGTACGACTGAGCTTTGTCAACTGGCTCCGCGTGGCGTATAGCTAGGATGCAATGCATAATACAAGACCGGCGCACTGTGTCACAAAATTTCACGGAAGCTAGTGGTAGTTATACAACTTTGCCGCTTAGGCAGCGAGGACGAATGCAGTGCTCGTCACAAAAAGCATTTATTCACAATTTCGGTCGTTTATTTCTTTACAAGGGAAGTGTACACGACTTCAATTGCGTTAAACTACAGCTTTAAACCAAAAGGAACAGTAGCGGGCTGTACGTATTCTGACGAGTGATATGGCAAGGTGCTGAAACACACACACAAAAGGCGGATTAAAATTTTTTTTATTGCGCATGTGGACATATAGGCCCGGATGAAAGCTTTTTTTGCCTCCCCCCCTCTTTGTTTTTTTAGATCCGTAGGTTTCAGAAAACGCGGATAACATGACGAAATAAAAAAATTGTAGGTTTCACGTTTCAAAACCACTATTTGATTATGAAGCACGCCGTAGTGGGTGGCTCCGGAATAATTTGGACTGACTGGGATCGTTTAACGTGTACCTAAATCAAAGCACACGGGTGTTTTCGCCCCATTGAAATGTGGCTGCCGTGGCCGGAATTCGATCCCGCGAGCTCGCGCATAGCAGCCCAACACCATAGCCACTAAGCAACCACGGTGACGAAATAAGGGCGCAGTCTGTGACTTGGTCTGTACTAACTGCTATGGACTCTCATCCCGACAGCAGTCATTCTCTCAAGGCGGCTCTCACGAGCAATTGCTTTTGTTCGCAAATCTCAGGCGTTACTTCGAAGCGCGTTACCGCAGCAGGCGACGGAGAAAAAAGGACACAGCGATGGCTCGCCTCGTTACCAAAGAGAAACTGCATTCTGCGGACAGGTTAATAGCGCAGCAGCTTTGCCCGGCAAAAAAAAAGAAAAGAAAGCAAAGCCGACCTGCCTCGATGCAGTGTGTACCAACTTCTTTTCTATTATCACGCTGCCTGACTTTATGTCCGTGTAACTATCTCCCGTTACTGTCCCTTAGGGACACTTTATCTTTCCTTCCCAAAGTCCCAGCACTTGGAAGCTCCTTATTGTTCCCATGGTACAAATGTTAAATTATTGCTCCTTATGCGGAAGTGCGACGTACTTTTACGAGCTAGGATTATGTTTGTCTATTTGTTTTGTTTTGGTATTTCATTGCTGCTCTTGTTCGCGGTTGACTTCGGCTATGCCGTATCGTTATTTTTGTTACAGTGCCTGACCTCTTGACGCCAGAGTTTCATCCGGACTATCTTTTCTTGAGGAAAGCTTGGCGATAAGCTTTTGCTCGGGCAACCCGCCGTGGTTGCTCAGTGGCTATGGTGTTAGGCTGCTGAGCACGAGGTCGCGGGATCGAATCCCGGCCACGGCGGCCGCATTTCGATGGGGGCGAAATGCGAAAACACCCGTGTACTTAGATTTAGGTGCACGTTAAAGAACCCCAGGTGGTCGAAATTTCCGGAGCCCCCCACTACGGCGTGCCTCATAATCAGAAAGTGGTTTTGGCACGTAAAACCCCATATATTATTATTATTTTGCTCGGGCACACGTATCTACGTATACCACAAGGTGCACTGGGGAGATCCTGCAGGGATGCAGGTGCATCGGGTGCATAAGATTAAAACTCCATTGACATTTCTCGTCGTTTGGTTACGTGGCGCAGAGATTTATGAATTATGCGCGCGAGAAATGTGCGAGAGCAGCAGTAATTGAGCTTCGTTGTGCGCGCCATGCCTGAAAACACGTGTGCGACAAGATATTGATGCTGCTCGCGGAGCTTATGAAAAAAAAAAAAAGAGGACAGTTTCGCCCGAAGGTGGTAGCATTGAAAGCGATAGCGAGGTTTAGCATTTCGTTGAAGCTCCACAGACGGTTTTCTATAGAATACGCGAGGGTGGCATGTTGGCGTGACTCATGCACACGAGGCAACTGCTGCTTATGCAAAGCAGGAATAGCGACATGGCTGCTACCAGGTGGCTGACAACGTTGGCACGTTCAGGAGCGCTGCCAGTGGCGTTGTACAGAGGCCGCACGTCGATGATGCTTCAGATGAGAGCGAAGGAAAATCCGCCGGCGTTTGTAGCTTGAAGTTTACTATCTGTTCCGCTCAGACTACTGTACGCGAACAGGTACACAGGAACAATGCTGTTGTGTTCGTTCGTGCGGCGCTCGTGCTCGCATCGGAAGGCGGAATGCCCCCATGCAGAGCCGGTCGAGCAAACGCACCGCGCGTCTGTCGCGTCGCTGGAGGCTGCGTGCGGGCCGCGCATGCGCCGTCGATACCGTTACAGCACGATGGTGCCTACGACGATGACGGCGGCGGAGGCACGAACTGGCCGTATAATTGATATATAAATAATACTGCGGCTAATAACTCATGCGGCAGCTACAGAGCTAGGCTGGTCCTTTGCTTCATTCACTTCTTCGCTCACTTCCTACCTGCGGCCAATTACGGGGCACTGTTGTAACTGTAACCGAGGTTCGTTGGAAAAGTTTGCGAACATGTTTCTTTCAAAAACCGGGATATACTGACGGCGACAAAAATTTGCACCGGAATGGCCAAGACTTTCATATGCGTCCGAGATTTCTGGTCCAGGTTGCCTTGGCTTGTTCCGAAACCTCCTATACGTCGATGCGGCGTTTGCGTCGCCTCCCAGGTTCCACCGGTGCTGCCGTTTTTAGACACGCTCTAAAAAAATGGCGTAGATGCGAGCTCGATGCAACCGGTTAAAAAAAACCTGTAATACAACGTCACTTGAGCGTAACCATTATGCGCCCTAATTTATGTTCTTCCTCACCGATACGCTAGTGAACCTGTTTGGCTCAAGGAAACCAACCAGTTGAGGCATTACATTTGCAGTGACGCAAGAAATTGCTTTCAGAACGTCGAAGAGGCAACAACGAACTGCGAAAGACGAAAACATGGGGAAACGACGGGCATGGGTATATTTCAGAGCCTCCTTCAGAGTAAGCATGTCAGTTGGTGCTCGAAGCGCTAATCGCTTTGCTTGCTCTACTCGACGGAGCGCGTAGAGCAGAGAACTTCATTAATTCAGCCCTTGAGGGTAACGGGAACGTGTTAAGACCTGTCACAGAGGTTTCTCTCCACTTGATGGTAAACAGGCCGAGAACAACTTATTCTTAAGAATTACCAGCGCATGGCAAGCGTAATTAGTATGAAACTCGGCCTAAACATACATCCCCTTGCCAAACGCATAAAAATCACTCGCCTTTGTTTGTTCCATAAAATATACCACTTAAGTACACCCGCCGCGGTGGCATAGTGCCTATGTATGGCGTTGCACTACTAAGCCCCAGGCCACGGGATAGAATCCTGGCCGCGGCGGCCGCATTTCGATTGGGGTGCACTGCAAAAACGCCCATGTCCGTGCATTTGGGGCACGTTAAAGATTCCCTGCGGGTCAAAATTAATCCGGAGTCTCCCGCTACGGCGTGCCTCATAATCAAATCGTGGTATTGGCATGTAAAACGCCGGGATTCAATTCAAACCATTTAAATCCAAAACTCAAGTCGCGCTATATTGAAGCAGCGTCCTTTACTTCCGCACGCTTGGACCATCGTTCATAAGGTGAACAACCCACTCCATAAAACGTTTACATATGGTCACTCGTTTCTTCCGAAAACGTGCCAGAAATCTAATCACCTACCGGATCAACTGGTGTGCATTAATAACAGCGATGATTTCCGTAAGGCACTTACTAACGTTATCTAGTGTACGTACCTTGATGTGAATGTATAGCGCAGTAGTTACGTTTTATTCTGCCCAGTGCTGTTTACTAACTTATTCCCATTGTGCTATCTACTTAATCTACAAATAGCATGCTTTGTATTATGCGTTATTTTGCTATTATTATGTGATTTTCGTCTCACTTTATCTTCCACTATACAGGGCGTCCCAGCTAACGTCAGCCAAGCTCTTGAAAATCAAATATAGAATATACGAGGGCGAAACCAATGGTATTCTGTCAGCAGTGACGTACCGCACCAGGAGGATTCTTTTTTTTTCACAATTGAATGAACAATAATTAGATTTGATTACTTAACGAACTTTTTAATTGCTGAATCGAGGGCGCGAATTTTGATAGAAAAGTAATAGTTGTGTTTTAAAAGACCCGATTCAATTGTTTTTAGGGGACCATTGTGTCCCGTGTAATTACTTTTTCCACGTTATAACGAAAACGCGCGAAATATGAAAAAAGCCGCGCGGTTATGCGTCCGCGCGCCGCGACACCAGCGGTCCCTGGCATCACTCGGGATAATTAACTAACTCTGCTCAATGCCTGGCTCGGCTATAGACCATTACATTGGGCGAGGAGGATAGGGGGCGCGGAGAGCCTTTCCTCCTCTCTGGCTTGGGCGATCCGGCGTGGCGCTGCTTGAAAGTATTGCTGTCGCGTGCTGCGGAACGATTTCTTGATGTTTTAGATCGTACTCTGTGAAATTTACGCCGTGTCCGTTCATATAAGGTCGTCAGGGAAGCCTTTCGGTGCATCGGTAACTACAATAGGCGGAAATATCTTTTGGGGGCGCGAAAATGTGACGCGTTTTATCAGCCGCGGTGTACGCACATTATCAGTCGCGG